>NC_083230.1:31378251-31568251 GCF_032191835.1 Heteronotia binoei | reverse complement strand
TTTAAAAAATAGAGTCCTGTAAGCTGCATTATATGACTGTGTATGTCTGTGCTTAGGGGTATAATTCTTAGGCAGTTTTAAGGAGCTTATAACAGAAAGTTTAATGCTAAATTGCAGATGTCTTCTGAAGTTGCCGTCATTTGAAAGGTGGCTTGTAGTAGAGATCTACTTTTGGAAAACTGATACCGGCTGGCAGGAAGCCTGCATTTCTAATTTTAGGGAGATACTGATATATAGTATCTTCCACTTCATTAAGTATATCTACTTCTTACTCTTGGACTGTGTTGTCCTTGCAGTTGGAAAACTAGCATGTAGGCTAAGATATTAGTAGACCTTGGTAGATCCCAAGTACCATCAGAAGAGCTCTGCTAAGAGCTCTGCAGAACTTTACTACCTTCTTCCTCTCTTGCTGCAGGTCAGTGAACCCCAGAAAATACTGTTCCTGGGGGGCAAGAAACCCTCAGCAATGGGACAGAGGATCAAGTAGCAATGGGAGAAGAGAATAAGCAAAAATCAGCCTTCTGTTGGTAGAAGTGCTTTACTTTGGTGGGAAGGTGGGCTGGATCCAGGCTTACATTTGGTGAACCTGTGTCTTGTAGAGAAAAACACTGATAATAAGTAAACATAAACTTTAAGTAAACGGAAATGAGAGTGAAAGCAGCTTCCATGAACTATATGTGCTCGAAGAACTTATTCTATGTGTGAACTACATGGTCAGTGTAAAAAGTCAGCACTTATGCTTAGCTGACCAGTACAGAAGGCTCTGGATATGAAATTAAAATGAGAAAGGAGGCAAAAATATAGAATGCATTCATGGTATTTATATTTGGAGCCTAATGCCTCAAGCAAGTAGAGATTTTATGTGTGCCATAATATTTTTAGCAACTGTGCTGACTGGCAAATTCTAAAGAACAAACTGAACAGAAGTAGAATTGTGTTATACAAGTTTCTTATCAAGCTCCTCTGCCAAATATTTGTTTTTATGTATCATTAATGCATTACTTTGAAGCGAGAATACTGGTGCTGATGCCTGAAGGGAAGACTATATAAATATGCAACTAATAATTTCAGTGATGCTGTTCCTTTTTAAAAGATGCATTTGATGAATGCCTTTTTCTGAAGATTCCTATTTATAGTACACAATATAAAACACACCTGCAAAACACAAGAAAGATAAACAACTATGCAACTAATAGCTAGAAAGATATGTTCCATTCAACAAATGAAATCCATATTGTTTGAGTTTTCATTTGGGTGGGTAAAAGCTGTAGGGCTTGGAGTAAATTTAGTTTTGCTTAACATGTATTCATTGGCTGAATTTAGTTTGAGACCAGCAGCATTCAGATTCCTAAATGAGAAGAATTTGAAAATGGGATGGCTCACTAGGAGGTTTCTTAACACTTGTAGAAAAAACAAACAGTGAAATGATGAGAAGCAGTATCTGAGCTTCAAAATCAGCATGCCCACTTTCCATCGCCAATATGCTTGAAAACACAAATGTTCCTCGCAGGAAACAGAATAAAAAGATTAAAAAAAATGTCAACTTTATAGTGGAAGGAACATTAGCAGACAGTGTTATGGAGCTGCTTCTGAACATAAAAAGTCATCCTGAATATAGTGACAACAATAGTAGAAGGAAATAAGTTAACTTTGAAGTAGTTTCTTATAAAACTCCCCCTTTTTAAAAAACCAGCCAAACAAACCAGTTTCCGTATGCATCAGAAACTGAAAAAGTTGTGAAAGATTCAGTAGAATTAAATATGAAGTGAGTAGCAACAATTTAAAGGACAAGAGTAGAGGAAGTAACAGGAGCAGTTGTAGGTGGCAACAACCATCCTTTAAGAATACAAGAGTTTTTCAGTCCTGATACTAGTCTATGGTATGCACAGGTGCACCAGATCAAGCTTTCTAGGTTAAAGGCACCTAGATATCCTACTAATACAAGTAGTAGCACTTATTTTTTAAAAGTCTGATACATAGTATAGGTAACTTTCAAAAATGGAAGCTAAGCAGCAATGACCAAAATTCAAAAAGGAGGAGGGGATATAAGAATGGAAAAAGATAGTCTTTTTTATCCTATCCATTGGAATAGGGCTGTAACTCAGTGGTAGAGCATCTAGGTCCCAGCATATGTCGTTTAAAGGATCAGGTAATAGACAACACGAAAGACCTCAGTCTGAAACTCTGGAGAGCAGCTGCCAGTCAGAGTAGACCTGAGACACTTCTGCAATAGGGTAGGGTCTTTTTACCACACAGCCACTGACCTATATAGTTCCTCTTTTGTCTCAGATTATTTCATTTTGTGTATCATGTGAAAGAAACAATGAATGTTTGAAAATCTGTACACTTAAGCTACCCTGTAAATGTTGGAATTATGTATCTGTCCTGCATGTCTTTTGCAATGATCTAAGTTCCAGTCATTATAGGGTTAATACTGTTTACCTGTTTATCTATTGTCTGCCTGACCTAGGAAGAGGATCTTGGTTCCCTGCCAATCAAGAGAAAGCCCGGGAAAAGACTGTTTGGCCCTGTTCACACAGCGTGTTGAGTCCGTGTTAAACTGACCTGGTTCTGTTCTGAATATCTTTGTTCCGGATATTATCAATCAGACTGCCATACTGAAATTCGAATCACTCTGCGGTGAAACCGTCTTTTGCTGTCCACATGACGGCACAACACAGTTATTTTTTCCTCCACTATTATGCACATGTGTGCATTATGTACATGCACGCATTATGTGCATGCACACATTATGCGCATAGGTGAAACCATTATGTGGTTATGCGGTTATGCGCATATCGTTAAGTAGTAAAAAAAATGGTGACCGTAAATCGGATGTCTGAGGCTCCTTTTTTCTCTGGGACAGCCTTCAGACATCCAGAATTTGGTTAATATCGCAGCAGAACTATCCAGATGGAAAAAACTACAAGGTGAAACCGGAGAACTCAAAGAACACCACAACGGAGCAGGTAACAAAATAATCCAGTTCTGAGAAGGATGGGTGGGGGCTACCACAAGTTAATACCAGGAGGCAGATGTTGCTGTCTGATCAGCCACTTTAAATTCAGAAGGAAACAGCAGCAACATCTGATTATACTGTGTGTCTGAACAGGGCCTTTGTTTGTGTTAATTGGTCAGTTAGTCAGGTGACTTCTTTGTCTAGGTAGGCAGAGGTCAAGAAGAAAGAGGAAGTTCTCACTTCTTAGCCATGTGTCTTCCATAGTGAAGATGTAGTCTTAGTGTTTCTTATTTTCTATCCCAGTTCCCCATCCCCCTGTAGTAATAAAGTTATGATTTTGTTTTTATACTAAATGGCTCTCAATCTCATTTCAATCCAACGATTCATCAAACTGTTTGGGATATAGAACTGAATTCCAAACAGAAACCTCTAACAGTAAAAGGATGAAACAACATGTCTCAATTCACAAAAACCTTTCATTTCCTGAAGTCTATGAATCTCAAGGAGAAAGTTCAGCAGTAATGGATCTTCTAGTTCTATATCTGACTGTAGAAATAAATGTGAATTATGATAGTGTTTTGAAAAATGCTGTGATGCAGTTTGCCTTTTAACACTGAATGTGGACTCTGAGGCTTCACACAAGGTTTATATAGCAAGGCCAGAAGTGCTGTGCTTCCGCTAATGGTGATTTGGGAGCTGCCTCTTTGCTAAGGCAGACTCCAAAAAGACTGAAACTTAGAAGATAAAAGGGGACAAGAGAACTGATTCAGGTCGAGTTTGCAGGAACTGAACTCACCAACCCTGTCCAGCCACTTGAGAGCCTTCTTGAGGGACTGATCTGGCAGGTGCTTTCCGCTGTGGAGTTATGAGATTTAGGAGATGTAACTGCGTCTAAGGGGTCAGAGGTTTAGGTTGAACTGCATAGTACTTTCCATTCCACTTTTCCCAGGGGCTCCAGCAGTGAACCAGAGAATGTTATCTGTGAGTAAGTGGCTCCAATCTACCCTAGAGAAGAAATATTTATCTAATTATGATAGCCAGTTATGACTGATTCTTCACAAAGTTCTTCAAACTCACAAACACTTCCCCCTAAATTCACAGGATCTTCATTGCTGTCAGATGGCCGGAAACTCTTTTGATTTAATTTCAACCCATTATACACACAAACAGAGAGCGTGCTCCAATCTGGTGTAGTGGTTAAGTGTGTGAACTCTTATCTGGGAGAACTGGGTTTGATTCCCCACTCCTCCACTTGCAGCTGCTGGAATGGTTTTGGGTCACCCATAGCTCTCACAGAGGTTGTCCTTCAAAAGACAGCTGCTGTGAGAACTCTTTCAGCCCCACCCACCTCACAGGGGGAGGAAGATAAAGGAGATTGTGATCTGTCCTGAGACTAAGATTTGGAGTGGAGGGCAGGGTATATGATATTGTTTTATATACTTTTATCTATGATGTACTTTATATTTTTATGTTATGGTTTATTAATACTGGTTTTTTACGACCTTTGAATGTGAGCCACCCTAAGCCTGCTTCGGTGGGGAGAGCAGGATATAGATCAAACAAATAAATAAATAAAAATGCAATTTCTTCTTCATATATATATATATATATATATATATATATATATATATATATATATATATATATATATAAAATTTTTAATGTTGGAAGATGCTCTGAATACTGTAGAAGGATATTATAGAAACCTTTAAAAATCATTTTGTTCCTAACTGGCAAAACAAAATTATATTTGAATAGTTTGCATGTAACAGTTTACATATCCATTTCTAATGGGTTTTCAGTGCAATCCTATGTACAGTTACTGTAGTCCATGCCACTGAAATCAATTCTGAATAGGATTATGTGAGTTATACACAGTACAATCCAAGTTAAAATAGTAAACTTTAGATGTGAATTAAAATATTGAAAATATTTTACTTTTCCCCTCCTATATTTACAATCCCCCCTATGACTTCAAAACTTTTCCCAGGAATTTGACATCCAGTCCTTTCTCCTGAACACCACCTGTGCCCATGCTTTCAATGGCTGTGGCTTTCTGCGTGCAGCATATTCTGTAATATGTCAGCATGGGGGTACAATTAGCAAAACAGCGCTAGCTGTGTGTTTTGAATATCTCTTAAGGAGTAGCATAAAGGTACTTCTATCTTTTTTTTTTTTAACTTTGTAAGCACACTTTATTTTGCTAGTTCCATTTGGCAGCTGACAGAAATATTAGCAAAATGCAATATTCAGAATGCTATAGTGAATATGTAAGACATTTGCTTTCATATACGACCTCCACCCAGGATAGCAGAGACCATAAGAATAAATCCATAACTGAAACTACCCCACTGTGCAAAAGGTCAACAGAGATCCTTAGGGGTGAAGTGGCACTTGCCTATCAAAATACTAAAAACTGAGAGGTGAAAGAAATCAAGTACAACCATTATCCATTTCAGAATATGAGGCATTCAAATTCCAGTGTATCAAGCTCATGCTCTGATACCCAGAACAGAATGGCACAGCATGGCTCCATTCCATAACAAAGGGAGTAAGTATAATGGAAAATAATGCAAAGTTAGCTTGTTAAAATCTGTCATGTTCTTGTGGTCTTCTTATGTCAGAGCACAGATATAATGGCATTTTAATCTTACTGTACAGATGAAAAAGGCCCTAATCTAATAATTGCCAAAATTCTGGGTCATGTATAGAATTTTGTTTCCTTTGCAACTCGCATTCATGAATATTTGTACACAACACCAGAAGAACTGTGCTCTGTCTGTTGTATTATGTAAAAGCAAGTGCACAATCATTTAAAGGTTATTAAATGAGGCTATTAAATTAGTTGCAACCAAATTGCTACACTGAAATTCTTCAGAATACACATATGGACGAATACTGCTGCTGTGCAGAAGTGTCATTCAGGAATAAATCCCCCCCCCCCGAGCACTTCCGGTTACAGCGAGACGAGGCGGTCGCGTTTCAAGCCATCAGGGCAGGAACTGATCGAACCGTGCGGGTTGGGGGGTCGTAGGACCCAGCAAGTTACCGTCGGAGGAGCATTGCTAGCAGAAGGGGTCTTGGGGAGAGGCACGGGGGAACTTTTAGGTTCCTGGCTTTTCTACCCTCTCTTTGCCCCAACTGCATCGCACGCCATTAGGTGAGAGAGTCTCAGCTACCGGAGACAGAGCTGAAGGTGGAGGGCGTTTGGTGAAAGTAAATGAAACTAACCCAAAAACGGAAGACTAAGAGGAGACGAAAAGGAAAAAAAAGGACAGTATATACCTGAAGTGAGGCGCTTTTTGTTATGGCTGCAAATTGGGCTTGCCTCAGTCGCGTATGTGGGTGTGGCTGAGAGAACTACTTTGAGACAACTACTTTGTGGCTGGCAAGAGGAGCAGAGGAACAAAGTCGGAGGAAGGAGGAAAGGAGGTGGGCGGTGGCAGCAGCAGCGGATTTGGCACTGAAGAAACAAACTGATTTTTTCTTTCCCTGTCTCACCTCCTCTCCGTGGCTAGCAAACACCATAATTGGTATTTTTCTTTCTTTTTGAAGTATTCTACTTTTTTCTTGTTAAAAAATCACATACTATATTCATGGGCTTAAATACCTTGCTTATATACTGTAGAAGATGAAGCAAAAAGGACTCAGATCCTTCTACCCTTGACACCGTGCGGTGGCAGAGGGTGAGGGCCCCCTCCAGCAGGAAGACTTCCTGGCAAACTTTGATCTGTTAGAGGCCTACCTGCAAACCCCCATCAGGGTATCACACCATTGTTATCTATGCTTTGCATATGATGAACAACACTTCCAATATCATACACTTCCCTTCTGTCTGAAATCAGTGTCCAGGGTCTTCACCAAGGTCCTGGGAGCACATCTGAGGACACGGGGGTAGCCCTGTTAACTTACCTTAGTGATCTAGTTAAAGTACTTTCCTTCATTCAGAATCAGGAAACCAGACAGTGTTGTGCCTCAGGGAGCGTACCTTTGTGTTCAATGAGGAGAGCAAAGTATAGCCTTCCCAGTCCATCCTTTGTTTAGGAGTGCTGATAGACACTGTATGGGACAGAATCTTTTTGTCCCAAGAAAAACAGGGTGGGGGGGGGGAATGGTGGCAGTACAAGATGTGCTGAAGAACCCCAAAGGGGAAGTTGTGTTCCTAGCAAAATTGCTAGGGTTGATGGTGTCCTGCCAGGATGTTGTGCAATGGTCCAGATTTATGCACGTTACCTGCAGAGGTTCCTGAGTCCACATTAGGATGTCACAGCCAACAAAGGATGCAAACTACACCCTGAGAGAATGGCTGAGTTGTAGGACTCTAGCCCAGTCAGAATGGATGTTAAACAAGGACAGATTTGCTTTTGATGCAGCAACATAGAGGTGGATCTCTTTGCTACAGGTCAGAATTGCCAAGTCCAAAAGTATATGGCAAGGGCAAGAGACCCATGAACAATCAGAGTGGACACCCTAAATTGTGATTGGCCTTCTCAGCTATTGTACACCTTCACTCTGATCCAATTGATACTGAGAGTAATTCAGAAGACATTTGAGCAATAGGTGAAAGTAGTCCTAATTGTGCCATTCTGGCCACAAAGGTTGTGGTTTCAGGACCTGAAATGGCTATTGTTTCAGGACCCCTGGCAACTCCCGCAGACCAGAACTTCTACATCTCACAGCTTGGAGGTTGAGTACATGCAACTTACATGGCTAGAGTACTTGGAAGGGGTGATTAATACCTTGCTAGCATCCAGGAAAGGTTCTACAAATAGATTTTTTAACAACACCTGGCAGGTGTTTCAGATTTGATGCCAGAAACAAGGTCTAGATCCCTTCTCAGTCTTGGTCCAGTAGGTTGTTTCCTTTCTGCAAGAAGCTTTAGAAGAGGGACTTAGCTCTAGTACCCTTAGGAGGCAGGTCTTTTCAATTTCAGCAGTTAGAGGAACCAGTGGGGAAAAAATCCCTGTCCCAGCACCCCCATGTAAGAAGGTTTCTGAGAGTGACTTTGCTCTTACAGCCACCTCCAGTTCATTGCTTCACCTCCTGTAACCTGAACATGGTGCTTAAGGCCCTGTCCAGGGTTCCTTTTGAGCCCATGGTGTTGTGTACACTTAAGGAGTTAACATTCAAGACTATTTCCTGGTGGGTTTCCAAGCTTCATGCTCTTTCAGTAAAGAACTGTGTATTTTCCATAATGTAGGGTGGTCTTCAGTCTGATCCATAGAATGGGTGGTGTTGCCCACCTGTTGCCCCAATTCTAAGCACCCTAAGGAAAGGGAATGGCATTGCCTAGATATAAGGAGGACTTTGAGTTTCTGTATTGATAGGACAAAATCATTCCATAAGACTGATTCTTAGTTTGTATCCTTTAGGAAATCAGTCTTGGGATAGAGAGTTTCCACATCCACCTTGACTAGGTGAATTAGAGGATGTATCATTGTGGTATACAGTGCCACAGGCTTGGATCTTTCCAAAGGCATCACCCCACACTCCTTAAGGGGGGGCGGTGACCTCAGCAGCCTGTAGATCTTTTCCTTCTCTGGAAACAATTTGCAAAGCTGCTACTTGGAAGTTGGTTCATTCCTTTACCAGACATACATAGACAAGATAGCCTCGGCAGACCTATATGGTCTGCAAATACCAAGAAATACTCCACTTCTAATGATTATTTTATATGTTCAAGTAACCTCCACTTATGCCTTGCTTTATTTCCATTTATTCCCTAAAACAGAGTTAATTCAGCTAAGAAAATAATTGTTCCTATTATTTAAATGTTTCTTGTAAAGCGGATTTATTTATACAGACAAAAAGTGGCATTATTTAAAAGCAAGTACGGGAGCACATATAATCTCAAATGAAGAGAAACGAGGCTGAATGTCTTCCCTCTATGAGCAATGCAAAAGCAATTCAAAGAAATGGGCCATTAACTTGACTAGATGTTGAAAGTGAGCCAGGTTTAGTTCTTAGGCAAGTCAGTACCTCTCAACCTAACCAACATCACAAAATGTTTGGCAGATAAATGAAATATGAAGATAGATGAGCCCACAGCAACCAAGAGCCAGTTTGGTGTAGTGGTTAAGAGTAGTGGATTCTAATCTGAAGAACCAGGTTTGATTCCCTACTCCTTCACATGCCACCAGTTGGGTGACTTTGGGCCAGTCACAGTTCTCTCAGACCTATTCTAGCAGTTATAAAAAGCTCTCTCAGCTCCACCTACCTCATTCGCTGTCTGCTGTGGGGAGAGGAAGGGGAAAGAGACTCCGTGTGGAGGGTGGGGTATAAATTCAATTCCTCTTCTTTCTCCTTTCCTCCCCCTCCTCAACAACAACAACAAAACTTATATGTATCTGAAGTGAGCTCTGGCTTACATTAATTTATGTCTTAATGCCTTTTTATTGTATTTTAGGAGCTGCAGGATTCATTGTTTCAATTGTGACATACTAACACAGCTACCTTCTGGAATTAGTTGTTGACGTAATGAAATCCCAGACTAAGAAAATTATTTTGATTATATTTGATTATATTATTGTAAGGCCCAGGAAACGTCACTTCTAGAAACTGAAATTGTGTAATTTAGGTTTTAAAATTACTAATGGAACAATACCTGTTAAACAGGTGTTAGCCGTATATATACAAGAATCTTGGCAGAATGGCTTAAACAACATTTGATAAATTTTATAAAGGAAGATCAAGCGGGGTTTCTTCCCAAAAGGCAAATAAGAGACAATATCAGAACTGTTGTAAATATTGTAGAATATTATGAAAGACATCCAGAAAAGGAAGTAGCATTATTCTTTGCGGATGCAGAGAAAGCATTTGACAATTTAAACTGGGACTTTATGTTTGCAGTAATGGAGAAAATGGAGTTGGGAGAAAGCTTTATTAGAATGATAAAAGCAATATACACTGAACAACATGCAAGGCTATGTATAAATGCAAACCTTACAGAAGATATGATAATTAGCAAAGGTACAAGACAAGGTTGTCCGCTTTCCCCATTGTTGTTTACAATGACTCTTGAAATATTACTGATGCAGATCCAAAAAGATAAAGAAATAGAAGGATTAAAAATAAAAGGATTTATTTACAAATATAGAGCATTTGCAGATGATATAATGTTTATAAATGAAAACCCAATACAAGTCACACCTTTGTTGTTAGCCAAAATACAAGAATATGGGGAGTTGGTAGGACTTTGTATTAACAAAGAAAAATCAAAATCTCTATGTAAAAATATGAAAATAAATAAGCAACAAAAATTACAGAGACTAACGGGCTGTGAAGTCACCTCCAAGGTAAAATATTTGGGTGTGGAGATAACAATGAAGAATATTGATCTATTTAAAAATAATTATGAGAAGCTATGGCGTAAAATGGATCAAGACATGTTAAAATGGAACAAACTTAATTTGTCATTGCTGGGTAGAATAGCTGCAATTAAAATGAATATTCTACCAATAATAATGTATTTGTTTCAAACTATTCCCATTGTGAAAGAAAGTAAACAATTTGATAAATGGCGAAGAAAAAATTCAGAATTTGTGTGGGCTGGGAAGAAACCAAGGATCAAAATGAAAATTTTGACAGATGCAAAAGAGAGAGGTGGATTTCAACTACCGAACTTAAAATTATATCAGGAAGCAGTTTGTTTAGTGTGGATAAAAGAATGGATAACACTGTTAAACAAAAAACTCTTAGTGCTGGAAGGTCACGGAAATAAATTTGACTGGCACGCATATTTGTATTATGGAAAAAAGAAGATGGACGGTTTTTCCTCTCACAATTATATAAGAAATAATTTGCTAAATACATGGATGAAATACAAGAAATATGGGGATGAGAGAAAACCGTTATGGATAGTGCCAGCTGAAGTAATAAAAGTAACGGCTGAGATAGGTGAAGAAAAGTGGTTGTCATATAATCAATTATTAAAAATACAAAGTGGCAAAATAGAACTGAAAACTGCTGAAGAGTTGAATAATAAATATGATTGGTTCCAAATGCAGCAAATGAAGAGTTTGGTGGATAATGATATCAAAACTGAAGGAATAAGAAAAGAACAAACAGAAGAAAAGAACAAACATGACCTTCAATGGCATCTGGATCGAGGCGGCTTGGCGGTACTGATGTTGTTAGACCTATTGGCAGCGTTCGATATGGTCGACCATCGGTTGCTGGCTTGCCGTCTCGCCGACGCGGGGATTCAGGGGCTGGCCTTACAATGGCTTTCCTCTTTCCTTGATGGTCGGGGACAAAGGGTGGTGATTGGGGGTGAAGTGTCCCGGAGACACACACTTGATTGCGGAGTGCCTCAAGGGGCGATCCTTTCCCCGATGTTGTTTAATATCTATATGCGCTCCCTTGCCCAGATTGCCCAAAGGTATGGGTTGGGTTGTCATCAGTATGCTGATGACACCCAGCTCTATCTACTTATGGACGACCGGCCTGCCTGTGCCCCAGAAAACTTGAACCGGGCGTTACAGGCGGTGGCTAGGTGGCTCAGGCTGAGTGGATTGAAGCTGAATCCGGCAAAGACAGAGGTCCTTTGCTTGGGTCGTCGTGGCCCGGGAGGGGAAATCCCTCTGCCAGTTTTTGATGGGGCACCATTGACAGCGGCGCACAAGGTCAAGAGTTTGAGGGTACTATTGGAGCCCTCCCTAACAATGGAGGCTCAAATAGCAGCCACTGCCAAGTCCGCATTTTTTCACCTTAGGCAGGCGAGGCAGTTGGCTGCTTTCCTGGAGCACGATGATCTAGCCACGGTGGTTCATGCCACGGTCACCTCAAGGTTGGACTGCTGTAATGCCCTCTACATGGGGCTGCCCCTGTGCCGAACCCAGAAGTTGCAGTTAGTGCAGAATGCCGCTGCCCGGCTGTTATTAGGGCTCCCAAGACGGGAGCACATTCTGCACTGGCTGCCAATAATATACCGAGTCCGGTACAAGGTGCTGGTTATTACCTTTAAAGCCCTATATGGCCTAGGACCTGCCTACCTTAGGGACCGTCTGTCCCCACATGTTCCCCAGAGAGTACTGAGATCGGGTTCTCAAAACCTGCTTGTAATCCCCGGGCCAAAGGAGGCCCGTATGAAATCCACCAGGGACAGGGCCTTTTTGGTAACAACGCCTTGCTGGTGGAACCAGCTGCCGGAAGAGGTGCGAGCCCTGTGGGACCTTGGGCAGTTTTGCAGGGCCTGTAAGACAGCCCTCTTCCGGCTGGCTTATAACTAAATGACATTGAAACTTCATGGAAGGTTGTAGTGTAGCATCTCGGCAGATCGCTGTTCTATATGTTTTATTATATTACTATTTTAAATTGTTGTAAATTGACGTATTTTTAAAGCCAAACTTTATGTTAGATTTTATATGTTGTAAGCCACCCTGAGTCGCCTTGACGGGAAGGGCGGGATATAAATTGAAATATAAACAAACAAACAAACAAATAAATAAATAAAATGGAAAAAGTTCTGCTTGGAGATAATGAAAAATTAATTTCAAAAATATATAAATTACTGCTAAAATGGTCTACGGAGGATGAAGTAGTGAAATCTCAAATGATTAAATGGGCAATTAATGTAAATAAAGAAATACAGATGGAAACTTGGGAATACTTGTGGAAGAATTCTATGAAGTTTTCGACGTGTCATAGTATTAAAGAGAACTGTTTCAAAATGATGTATAGATGGTATATGACTCCTAAAAAATTGGCAAAGATGAACAATAAGATGCCAGATAGATGTTGGAAATGTAAAAAACATGAAGGTTCTTTCTACCATATGTGGTGGTCTTGTGAAAGGGCAAAAAGGTATTGGCAGATGATTCAGCAAGAAATTTCTAAGATCTTGGGATATGAATTTAAGAAAGTTGCAGAGACTTTTCTGTTGGGATTACAAATGGAAAAATTTCCAAAAGAAGATAGAACTGTAATTTGGTACTTGCTTTCAGTTGCTAGGACGTTATATGCACAGTTGTGGAAGCAAGAAAAAATAGCAGAGAAATGGGATTGGATTATAAAAGTTATGACATGGAGTGAAATGGACAAATTAACAAGAATATTAAGAGACTATGATTTAGAAGTTTTTTAAGACGGAGTGGAAAAAGTTTAGAAGATATGTAGAAAAAGAGTGGAAAATAAAAGGACATTGGACAATTTTTGATAATGATTAAGTTTTAGAAAGAATAAGAATATAAGTTTTTGTTTTAATAGTTAAGGGTACCTTTAAATATTACCAATTTAAGTAAATAACACCGGCGGGGGTCAAGTAATGGGGGGAGGGGTGGGTAAAAAGTAATATATGGGGTAGATAAAAGAAGTTATTAAGATGTAAGAAACAGATTTGTTACCATTTGTTACCAATAAAATTGTTTTAACCAAGAACAGGTAGACAAACTATTAATCCAAAACTGTTGTAATTTATATGATAATCCAAATATACACTACAGCAGGGGTCCCCAACCCCTGGGCCGTGGACCGGTACCGGTCCATGGCCTGTTAGCAACCGGGCTGTGAGTTGTATAATTATTTCATTATATATAACAATGTAGTAGTAGTAGTAATAGTAATAATATAATAGTAAAATATAATAATAATAATAATAAAATAATTATTATTTATTATTATTATTATAACAGCCACAAACTCCATTTTCAAGATCTTTTCCGTAGCTGCAGCCATCAAGTTATCACCTAAAGGTGAGGCCATGTCCCCTTTCACCAAGGCACTAATAGGCATTAAGCTGTATGGAAGGCCAGCTGGGATTTAACCTGGCTACCCCCCCCCCCCCCCAGTCAGGTAGTTGCCACTGAATGCCACCCTTTTGGAGCAAAGTTTGTGGCCATCCAAAACCCAAGAACTGTGCTTGTGTAGGTGCAATGGAATCTTCTCTGGCCATGAACAAAGAACATGAGGAAGTTGTTGCACCCCAGGGTCCCCATAGCCAGACCAGAGCAACAACCAAAACCACAGGCTTAACTTCTGCTTCTGGGGCCACAACAGCTATCACTGCCATCTCCAGGTTGATCTGAACACCATCTCCCATCACCTTAGAAGTGCTTGCCTCTGATGGTATGGATGTGCTGGCCAGCGACCTCCCGCATGGAGGGTTGCCCAAACTGTCCTCTAAGGCAGTGAGACAAGCCAACACATCAACATTAAACTGCATTAATAGATCTTCTTATCATCTGAGGCACTTCAGGTCCCTTGAAACTTCCAGCTCCGCCAGCCTCTCTAGAATAATATGCCACTTCTCCACCTCATCCTCTTCATTGGGGGCTTGAGGAACTGATGGCCAGCTTAGTGCCGGCTGCTTGCCACTTGGTTGGCCTTCTCCTTTCCCCAATGCCATGCCCAGGGCCAGCCCTATGGTGCATGGCACCCCAGGCAGACTCATTGTTTGCCGCCCCGTGCCCCTGGGGGCTGTAGGCATGCATGCACTCACACCCAGGCCAGGTTGTCCCCTCCCTCCCCCTTCCCTTTTGTTGCACCGTACTCCACTGCCACCTTCTGGCCGCTCAGAGGAGCATTGCTAGAATTGTCCCTGCCAGCTTTGACGTGGCCATCTAAGTGTCCTCTCTTAAGAGAACGCTCGACAAGGCTTCACTCCCCATCCTTTCTGGAACTGGAAGTGAGGGGGGAGCGAAGTCTCATCGAGCACTCTCTTAAGAGAGAACATTCAGATGCCAGCTTCGAAGCAGGCAGGGCCGTGCCTAGCGGCGCTCCTCTGAGAGCACCAAGGGGGTGGTGGAGCACGGTGCCATGTTGCAGCACTGCAGAAGTGAAGGGAGGAGGAGGCAGCTATTATGGCAGTGGGAGGGGGAGGGAAATTAGGTATTTGTCTTGGGTACCAGGAGTGGGGGGAGAGCTCAATTCAGTGCCCTCCTCCTGGCACCCTAGGCAAATGGGCGAGCCAGCCGTGGCCATGCCTTATTCAAAATGGCCACCAATTCCTTAAAGTGGCTGTTCCCACCCAAATTAGTTGTGACTAGCCACATGCTGAGGTGCTGAGCACTTCCAAATCCAAGCCCCCCCCCCCCCATGCACACATCAGCCCCTGCTAAACTTGCAGTGAAAATAGCCCAAGCAAGTACTAATTATCAAACTGATAAGTTTGAGAAAAAGGATAAATCAAAGGGAGTAATGGAGATAAAAAGCTGGGAGGGGAAGGTAAACCATCAATAGATCAAACCAATTCTTCATGTTTCCTCTGATGAGTGATCTGAAGCAGCACACAAATCAGGGTACTGAAGAGCAGCGACCACCCAGGCAGAACTGCATCCCTCTCCTCCAAGCAATAGGAGAAGAATGATTCAAACAATGGGGCAGGAGCCTGTAACTGCTAAGGCTCTGTCCCCTTTAGCTCCTAGTAGAACTCATTGGTCTCCTTCCTTCCATTATGGCAAATTGTGCCCTCTTTCCTTTACAGCCAGGGACTGTTGTCAGGTACAACTATATTTTATACAATGTCTCTTTTGCTACATATTCTGGTTATCTTCAGTAGTTGCATTTAATGTACTATTACAGAAATTTCATTCTTGTTGTCCTTCAGGTTGTATTAATGTTCACATGTTAAATATGTTAATGTTCACATGTCAAATATACATATATTATACATAGACACACACACTCAAATCTTTAAACTGTTTGATTTTTAAATCCAGTTGTCTTCATAGCCCAGAGAACTGAAGATTGCTTCTGTGTGATAGATTCTTCATGCCAGAAGAGCCCAAAGATGTGAGAGGGAAGGTCTAGCAAACCTCAGCTTGTCCTAGGCCAGGGGTTCCCAACCCCTGGGTCGCAGACTGGTACCGGTCCGTGGCCTGTTTGCAACTGGGCCACCACTCACTGCCCTCTGACACCCCCCTCCGGCTGCCACCCCCCTGCTCTCGCAGTGCCACAATGCACCGCTCCGTCACCTCCCCCAAGCACAATGAGGCTCGCCACTACCACCAAGGCCCATCCCCTCCCTTCCTTTCCCCAGCACTGCACCGTGCTCCACCCCCCCTCCCCCACCCATGTGATCAGAAGAGGCTCAGAGGCCCTACCAACTTCGACAGGGCCCGGCCTGATTCGACGTTGTTTGAAGAGCAGGCTAGAGGAGGAGGAGTTTTGTCCCTTCCTCACTTCCTTCAGTGTGCTCTTCAAATAACTTCCAATCAGACCAACCCTGCTGAAGTGGCCCGAGCCTCCTCGTGGTGTTCCTCTGATCCTGTGGGGGGAGGGGCCAGTGATGGGGCTCAGCTCTACCCACTGCAGCGGCGGAGCCTTTCAGGACGGGGTTGGTTCCTGCTGCCGCTGGCCTGCCTGGGCTGAATGAGCTGTCAGCCAGTCTTTTCCCCTGTCTTCCTTCCTTCCTTCTCTCTTTCTTTCAGTCAGTCTTTCCCCTGTCTTCCTCCCTTCTTTCTCTCTCTCTCTCTCTTTCTGTCAGTCAGTCTTTTCTGTCTTCCTCCCTTTTCTCTCTCTCTGTCAGTCAGTCTTTTCCCCTGTCTTCCTTCTTTCTTTCTCTCTCTTTCTGTCCATCAGTCTTTTCCCCTGTCTTTTCTTTCTTTCTGTCTCTCTGTCATTCTTTCCCCCTGTCTCTCTCCTTCCTGCCTGCCTGCTGCCTGCCATTTCATGTTTTCCTAGGCTGTCATTTCATGTTTTCTCATATTTTTATTTCATGTTTTCTCATATTTTTAGTTTTCTGCTGTGTGATCCTTGTGCTTTTTCTTTGTTTTATTTTTAAAATTGCATTGCAAAATCCCACTATTCTCCTACATTTCCGAAACAAAATGTTGCAAGAGTTTTAAGCATGTTTGTACATCATTTCCTGTCTCCTGGCTCCACCCCCAAATTTTAGTGGGCCACAAAGGAGAAGTGTAAAAATAACCGGGGGGGGGGGGAGTTTGGGAAACCCTTCACTACAGGGTTTTCTGAAACTGGAAATATCTTTTGCTGGGAAGCTGCCATTATTTTGCATCAAATGAAATATGGCAGGATTTAATGGGGAATGCAATTGTACATTTTTAAGCACATCTGAATGTACATCTGGCATCAGCTAATCTGTATATGCTCACTGTTGCATGCAAAGGTGCATTTACTTAATTGACCTAGATATATCTTTTGCCTGAAAGGCAAGCACTCTTAGGGTTGTACAAGCTCTCTTTGCCAGTATGATCCTTAGTAGTAATAATTCCTACACCACACAGACCCATTTGAATTGAGGCTGGGGGAGTCTTTCCGTTTGTGTATATGTGTGTACTTGAATGCAGAAATGACAAAGTAGCCTAGGTCATTGTTGTGCCATTCTGTATAATGCAATGCTTGCTGTAATTGCTCTGGGTTTAAGTATCCAGGCAATCTGATTCTTCCTCCCAAATCTGTTCCTTGCAGTGCAGGAATAGGAATAGGGCATAGCATACAGGTTTGTTCTATCTGAACCTTCGTATCAAAATTCAGGGCCACCGGAACTGTTTTCCCAGATATGAAATTTTTTGACTACATGAGTTGCACTGATGGCTTGAGTCTTTTTTTTGGTACCCTGCTGGGATGAAACAGCAATAAAATTGTTGTCTACTGCGAGGACTATTGTGAGAACATACCCCAATGCAGATTACACAGTGTCTTGCAAATTAAAGCACAACTATACTAGCAGGGTGTAAGTAGATGTAACTGAATGCTGTCCTGGACATTGATTTTTCAAATTCAACATCTCATAATGTTTATGTGGAATCATTTCTAAAAGAATGTCAGTACTTAGTCTACTGTCTTGTGATTGACCGGTGCTTTCAAGAAGGGGTGGGGCAGGTGTTTTTAGGATGACATTTTCTTTACTATTCTGTAGCTCAGAACTGTAGATAATGTATTAGTAAATGGTATTTCAGGAAGAAAAGAAAAATATATGATTTGATAAAATTATTACTCCAACTAAATTCCATCAAAATGTCACAGTTGTTATGTGCTTAAAAAGCTTCTGCTCTATTATTAAGTGATAAAGGATTATAATTTGATAAAAATGGATACGAAATGGCTGAATTTAAAAACTACGGTTCAGTAAAATTCAGCATAAAAATTCAAAGCAAAATGTAAAAAATTTTTCTTTTATTATTTGAAACCTACACATTTTAAAATATTTCAGTGTGTGAGTGTTATATTGAAGTACAATAGCAACCCGCATATTCCTGAGCTTTCATCACACAGTTATTATGACTTCTTAGTCTTGACTATAACAATACAGGGTGCAATCAGTATTCCTTGCATTGCAGAAGTAGTGTAGCATTGGACATTCTCCACTCGTTTTACTGGGCACTGTGTGGGTGCTGATTGTGTCTGCTAGACTGCATGTTATAATGCTGCTCTGAGTACCTCTTATGGTCTGTGGCAGCATCAGAGAATTAGGTCTTCTAGTTGCCTATCATCTTTATCTTAATGTCTGGGTTTTTTGTAGCATTGTATAGAGCAGGGGTGGCCAAACTGCAGCTTGGGAGCCACATGAGCTCTCGAAGTCCCCACCACCCCATTGGCTGGCTTGGAGAATGCATTTAAAATCGCTTCCTTTCCACCTTCCTCTTCCCCTATTTTCCTTCCTTCCTTGTCTCAAACATCTGGTGTTCATTTGTTTCAGTTCTCAAACATCTGACATTTATTCTATGTGGTTCTTATGATGAGCAAGTTTGGCCACCCCATGTATAGAATCTATCATGCCCACTTGAAAATAAATATATTAACATGACTAATAAGAACAGCATTGGTGAATCAAACCAGTGCTCCATCTAGTCCAGCATCCTGTTTCACACAACTGCCAACCAGCTACCCTGGAGAGCTTGCCAATAGCATAGAAGTCAAGGTTTTCCCTTGATGCTGCCTCCCAGCACCGGTATTCATAGGTTTGCTGCAGTGATGATCAAGGTTCCCTTTAGTTGTTATTGATACAGACCTTTTCTCTAGCAATGTCTCTCTCGCCTTGACTTCGCGAACGAAGATTTAAGAAAGGTGCAGTAGTCCACGTCTGCTGCAGGCTCGCTGGTGGCTGACAAGACCAATGCGGGACAGGCAGATCCGGCCACAGTGGCTGCAGGGAAAAGTATGATTTGGGGTTGGTGCTGTAGCAGTACGATTCTTCCTCCATCTCCTTTTGTCCTCAAGACCAGCTATGCGTGCGTTCTCAAAGGAAGAGACAGCCTGGTGGATGGTGTGCCTCCATGCTTTGCGATCTGAGGCTAGGTCAGACCACTGGTGATGGTTGATGCGACAGGTGCCAAGGGATTTCTTCAAGGAGTCCTTGAACCTCTTCTTTGGTGCCCCTCTATTTCGATGGCCGGTGGAAAGTTCGTGCTATCACTACATCCACTGGCAGTAAATTTAACAATTTAATTAGTCATTGAGTAGAGAAGTGTTTCCTTTTATCTATCTGTATCTATTCCCAATCAACTTTACTGGATACTCACAAGTTCTAGTATTTTCCCTATCTAGCTTCTCGATCATGCCCCCCTTAGTAGCCCTTTTTTTCTAAACTAAGAAGTCCCAAAGTCTTTTGCCTTTCTCAGAGAAAACTAATGCAATATGGAGTTCACCAAAGCCTGCGGATCTTGACAGTAGGCAGCAACTTGACCTCTTTCCAGTGTCACATCTATGACCAACGCCATTTAGTATGCTTGCAACCTTTATTTCTCACCAGTTGGAATGTAGTTTACAGGCAAGTAAGCAAAGACAGCCCCCAGCTATAGCCCAGTTTATTTCTCTTCTTCCAGCTTCCCTGAGATAACCACTGATACCTTCACTTGCTGTTCAACTTCCTCCATCTTCACTCTTCATCCAGCCCTGGGAACCTGGCATGGGTCAGTAAGCTTTCCTAGTAGCAGACTCCCTCTATCCACATCAGTCTGCAACCTCCTCTTCAGTCTCTTTCCCCCTGCTACAGCTTCCCTTATTTCTGTTGCTAGCCTGTCTTTCCCCAGTTGCTCCATCTTATACCTTATGAATGTTTATAAGCCCAAACCTTTCCCATTACATATATCAAGTTTCACACTATGCAGGGCCAGTGTTGGGGCTTTTGCTGCCCCTGGCAAAGTTCCGTCCCCCACCCCTCCAGTGGGGAAGGGCCCCTCGTGCGGCACCTGCCCAAATGAGGAGCCCTCTGTGCAAATGCCTCCCCACTTGACCTCCTTGCAATGCAGGGAAACCCTGTTTGCATGGAGGGCTTCTCCATGTAAATACCACCCCACTTGACCTCCCTGCAGTGCAAGGAAGCCGAGTGGGGTTGGATGCTCCTATTTGCATGGAGGGCTCCTCTTGGATGCTCCTATTTGCATGGAGCCCTCCATGCAAACACCCCCTTGCTTGACCTCCCCAAAGTGCAGGGAAGCCAAGAGGGACCGTGTAAAGCCCCCTTGACTTCCCCGCGGCATGAGAAAGTCTCAGATGGGAGAAAGCGGTGGTGTGGAGCCTCCACCTCACTCTCAGGCTGCCTCCCCTGCAAGGGAAGGCAGCCTGGGAGTGAAATCAAGTTGCCTCTTTCCTCCGCCCTTGTCTCGGGTGGGGGGAAACCGCGTGGGACAGCTGTCCTGTGGGGAGGAGACACCTAGTGGTGTCCAGTAGGCCATGCGGCACCCTAGGCAGCCGCCTACTCCCATGTGCCGGCCTTGACACTATGTTCCAGCTTCCTGTAGCAATCCTTAGCTATGCTGCTCCATTGGGTTCGTACTCCATCTTATATGCAGCACAACTTTAATGAAATGCTCATATTGACGAATTTTTTTAAAAAATGTTCCATATGTATAAGATTCCTGTTTTACAGAGTTTCTTGGGAGTAAACCCTGTTTATTTATTTGATTTATATACTGCTCTCCCCCCATAAGGGGCTCAGTTAGTTAATTAGGTTTTACTAAAGGTAAAGGTAGTCCCCTGGGCAAGCACCAGTCATTTCCAACTCTGAGGTGACTTTGCATCACAACATTTCCACGGCAGACTTTTTACGGGGTGGTTTGCCATTGCCTTCCCCAGTCATCTACATTTTCTGCTCGGCAAGCTGGGTACTCATTTTACCAACCTCAGAAGGATGGAAGGCTGAGTCAACCTTAACCCAGCTACCTGAACCCAGCTTCTGCCAGTTTTGAGCTTTTTGTGACATGGGGACTTTAACACAAAACACAGGATCAATTTACTAATGAGGGTAGACATCCTTCAAGAAGATGCCTCCTAAGTATCCTGAAATCTCTTTCAAAACAAGTGAGGCTAATGCATGTACTGTAGCCTAAGGACACTGGCATTCATTTAATGCCAGAATGGTCTAGGTTTGGAGATACCTGGCTTCATGAAACTTACCAGGTGACCTTACCAGGTCATTCTTCTCAGCCTAACCTACCTTACAGGATTGTTGTGGGAATAAAATGGAAGAGGGGGAAATCTGGTATGCTGTCCTAAGCTCCTTGGAGAAAGGGCAGGATTTTTTTTTAAAAATGGACTAAATATGGAATAAACTAAATATGACAAGCATTCCTAAAAGATTATTAGGATTTATAATAAATCCTTATGCTGAGAATGTAGCCTATGTTAAAATAAATAGATAATGCATGTACACCCTAGGGGACAATGGGGGCAGAAGATAATTGGTTCAGTCAGGAGAAGGGGAGGCAGTCTTTTTACTGATGATGTCTTATCTCTTCCCTGTAACTTCTCTCTAGTGCATTTCTGGATACTGCTATGGCCTTTGATAGTTGGCAGGAAGCAACTAGCCAGCATTCAAAGGGTGGCTGCTTTTGTGTAGCAACTTTTTGGATGTTGATACTACCCTAGCAATAGCTTTTTAGGGAATCAGTTTGTAAAGGTGCATGAGCAGTGGCGCTGTGCATGTGACATTAGCCCTGATACTGAAGTGAACTAGAAGTCTTTACACAGGCAGGAACTTACCGAGTGCTTCAGAGCCTTTGCACATACATGAAACCACTGGCTCAGCTAAATACAGGTTGCCTAAGATTCGATTTCTGAGTCCAGTCACCAAGAAAATATTCTGTTATGACTAGAAAGGTGACCTGTAAAGCATACTTGCAGTAATGTTCTCTCTCTGTTACCAAAGGCACTCTCATCAGTGATTTGCAATCAGATCTCTGTTCTTGCTTAGCTCTTGGAACTGCATAGCAAAAAGCTGGTATCTTAAAATAAATTTTCTCTATTAACATAAGCATATACTTTGCTGAGTTATTGTATGTCTTTAGGTCTTTATATTTAGGTTCTCTAAACATCTCCAGCAATATATGCTGTCACATAAAACCATCCATCAGAAGGGAATGACGTTAGTTATGGGGAAGAGTAGCAGCTGTAGCGGCATTTTGATGTAATTCAATCTATTTAACATAATCAAGTGCTATGAAATCTTTTTTTTTTTAATGGCAAGTATACAGTTATGGCTCAATGGGCACTTAGCAATGTTCCTTTTTTACAATATGCACAAAAGCTTCCAGCAGGGAGTGTTCTAAGGACCATCTTTTGAGAGCACAAATCCATACATGTACAATCAGGAGACATCAAGGTTGTATCTCTAGCTCCCTTTAGATGTTATTTAGCCAATGCACAACTGTTATGGCTGATTAGTAGGCTCTGAAATTGGAACAAACTGTTGTATGCAGGTATACTTTTTCATTTTGGAACAATATCTTCATCTCATAGTACCATATGAAATGAGATTTAGCAAATGTTACTAAATAGGCATATTCTTCCCTTTTTCTCCCCAGAACACTACCGAAGTCAAGTGCCCCTTCTTTGGTGCTGTATTTACATGATGGCGAAGTAGAGCTGAGTTGCACACCTAGACTCTTTGCCAGTTAGATAATTTCTGCCATCACCAGTGAATGTAACCGGAAACTGGATATTGTGGTGGTTCACCATGTAATAAAAGTAAAACCCAAATCAGCGGTAAGCTTTTCCACAGAGACTTTAGTTTTGGCAAAAAGTCTAATAACAACCGGTGGTATACCCTACCCCAGCAATTTTGCTGCATCATCAAACTTTATGAAGCACAGGAGTTATGGAGTGGGCAAATCCACGTGTTATCGTTTTGCAGTTTGAAGGGTAATTTCTTTGCAAAACAAGTAAACAATCTACTGAATGGTTTGTGCAGGGGCTGGCACACAGCTCCCTGTTCGTACATACTTGTGTGTTGCAGTGGGTACAAAAATTTGCATTGCGACTCCAGCATCAAGGGAAAGGGCTGAGGCAGGCACCCAGAACAAAAGTTGTACTATACCCACAAATTCTAATCTAATTTAAAGTTACATTGAAATAACACACCAGTTTTTTTCAGAAAGAGTGGAATGAAATTGGCAACACCTTCATTAGTTACAGCTGTAGTAAGCCTTGGCACACCATGAGGTAAGGTTCCCATTCATTGACTGACACAGCTGCCAGTCGATGATCTGCTAGTCTCCTTGGGATTGCAGGATCTAGATCCCACTAGGGCGGAAGCCCAGAGGTGGTCTCCCCTGCCACCTGAGTGTGAAGGTAATCCCCGGAGGTAACCGGAAAAAAACTCAAAGGAAAAAAGCACAAAGGAAAAATGCTCAAAGAAAAAAACCCACTGACATAAATGCTCATAGGAAAAAAGCCCCCATGGAAACATGCCCACATGGAAAGAAGCCCATAGTGAAAGTAGCCCACATAGAAAAAAGCCCCCATGGAAAAATATGTAAAGCACCATAGGTTTTTTATAATGGTGGATAACCATTAATAATATTTTGTTGTTATTTTTGGATTAAAGTATGTGACATTCACATGCAACAAAAAGTGACCATTTTGTTATCAATGAACTTTATTAAGAAGCAAAAACAACTATAACAGAAATTAAACTCTACATAGAAATATATTTAAATAAAATTAAATAACTTTATTAATTTACAATTTCTCAAACTTTTTAATGTTAATACATTGCGGTACACCCAGTGACCATGACAAAAGACTATCTAACCCTAATAGTAAAAGCAACAACTATTTAACAACAGCAATAACTCAGATATAATTCTTCATTGCAAATGAGCCAATCTCTTTAAGCAACTAGGTTTATCTTCCACCTGCTCATATTGCTGCGCAGAAGTGGCAACCATGTCACGTAGTGCCTCATGTTTCCTCCTTTTCACCTCTAAGCGACCTGCCTTTGCATTAGGGGGGAAAAACTAAACCACAGACAAATGATCACCAGTGTTCCCTCTAAGCTGAGTTAGTTTGAACTAGCTCACAGTTTTTTAAGCTTCCAGCTCACACATTTTTGTTGTAACTTAGGAAAAATGGCCCCAGAGCCAACTAATTTATGCAATAGCTCACAATCTGGCCCCAGAGCAAACTAATTTATGCAGTAGCTCACAACTTCAATGCCAGTAGCTCACAAAGAAGAATTTTTGCTCACAAGACCCCACAGCTTAGAGGAAGTATTGATGATCACATGCTTCATTGGCTAAGGAATTATTGCAGCAAAGATATCATATTAAGTAAACCAGAGGTCCCCAACCGCCAGACCACGGTCCCAGACAAAAGAGGCAGCACAGGAGAGGCAGCCTCAGAGCAAGGCAGAGCAGCCGCACTGCCCCTTTCCCTTGCCTGGAACCTGGGCAGACAAAAGAGGCAGCGGCAGCCTCATTCTGAGGCTGCCTCACCTTGCAGGGGAAGCGAAAGGGGTAGCGTGGCAGTGACCTTCCCCTCCCCCTCATTTAAAGACCCCTGATGATCAGCTCACACCTCATTTACAAACCACCATGGGGGGCAGGGATGGGGAGGCAGCCTGGGGTGGCAAGAACCCCAGTGTTGCCCCCCAAGTCCCTGGAAAAATTGTCTTCCAGGAAACCAGTCCCTGGTGCCAAAAAGGTTGGGAACCACTGAAGTAAACCATGTGGAGCACACATTTCTCAAAATGCATTCTAAAGAATTACAAAAAAGGTACCTGGCTGCTTTGAAGAGCTTTCTGCGGACATAACTGGTTTTTATTTTCCCCCCATCACCTATGGGTGAGAAACAGAATTTGAAAAACCATGCTTTACTAAATCAAACCCATGCTGCTTCTAAATAAATTCGTCCCAATATCTAATTTTTCCCCTCAGCATGCTGCACTTACCTAAGTAAAAAGTCTTGCTTTCTTCAGGATCTGGATAGTAAATCATAGAGTTGGAAGGGACCTCCAGGGTCATCTAGTCCAACCCCCTGCACAATGCAGGAGACTAACAAACACCTCTCCCTAAATTCACAGGATCTTCATTGCTGTCAGATGGCCATCTAGCCTTTGTTTAAAAACTTCCAAGGAAGGAGAGCCCACCACCTCCCGAGGAAGCCTGTTCCACTGAGGAATCGCTCTAATGGTCAGGAAGTTCTTCCTGATGTTGAGTCAGAAACTCCTTTGATTTAATTTCAACCCACTGGTTCTGGTTCTACCTTCTGGGGCCACAGAAAACAATTCCACCCCAACCTCTATATGACAGCCCTTCAAGTACTTGAAGATGGTAATTATATCACTTCTTAGCTGCCTTCTCTCAAGGCTAAACATCCCCAGCTCCTTCTTATGTTAATTATGATACCTTCCCCTTCAGCTTCCCCCCTGCCTCCTTCTCCTACTTCTCTTTCTTAAATAGCAGAGATAGTTAGGCCTCATAGATCTAAGAAGCTAAGCAGGACTGACTCTGGCAAGTATCTGGAAGGAAGAAATCAATAAACATAGTTGGAATTAATTAAAAATGGTATAATGGAGAATTGATCCATTAGTATCTTGGGCTCTGGGGGCGGGCTGTTTTTTGAGGTAGATGCACCAAATTTGCAGCATAATATCCAGTGCCTCTCCCCAAAGTACTCACCAAGTTTCAAAAGGATTGGACCAGGGAGTCCAATTCTTTGAGCCCCAAGAGAAGGTGCCCCTATCCTTCATTATTTCCTATGGACGGAAGGCATTTAAAAGGAGTGTGGTCCCTCTAGATGGCCAGAACTCCCTTTGGAGTTCAGTTGTGCTTGTCACAACCTTGCTCCTGGCTCCAGCCCCAAAGTTCCCAGATATTTCTTGAATTGGACTTCAACAACAAAATATTATTAATGGTTATCCACAGTTATAAAAACCTATGGTGCTTTACATATTTTTCCATGGAGGCTTTTTTCCTTGTGGGCTTTTTTCTATGTGGACTACTTTCACTATAGGCTTTTCCCCATGTGGGCTTCTTTCCATGTGGGGTTTATTTCCATGTGGGCATGTTTCTATGGGGTTTTTTTTCCCGTGAGCATTTATGTCAGTGGGTTTTTTCTTTGGGCATTTTTCCTTTGCGCTTTTTTCCTAGAACCATCCCCGGATATACCCCCAGGCTGCAGTGCCGGATTACACCCTGTGGAGGCCCCTAGGCAGTCAAAACCTTGGGGGGCCCCTTGCAAATTATCTCAGAGTCAGAGCACCTGCTCTGCCTCCTGTGGCCCCCACTGCAGCCCGTAGGCACTTTCGCAACAGCCCCTTTGACAAAGCTGTGGGGAGAGAGAGGCAAACTTGGCAACTATGCCAGCAGCCGCTGCACCAGGCAAGTCAGGCACAGAACGGCTCAGTTGCTGGCTGTGCGTGCAGTTTGGGAGGGCTGAAAACAGGGGGGAAACCAGGGGAGAAAGCCAGCCCGGGACCCCTAAAAGCGTGAGGGCCCATAGGCCAGTGCTTACTTGGCTTAATTATTAATCTGGCTCTGCTGGACTGGTCATATCAATCACACTAAAATTCCTTATGGGGATCCCCACCCTCAGGAAATGGGCATGCAAGCTATTTTTCCTGAGAATGGATCCAGCCCTATGCTGATACCAGCACAAGAGCTGGGCCTCAGGCTGCTGGCTCTCCCCAAAGTTCCTACAGCCGTATCCAAGTGCGTAGGCTCTCCCTAATGCTATGCAGCCAGATATCCATACTCCAGTCATATAAATGAACTCCATCAGGGCAAAACAGGGCTTCCAGGCAAGTTGAAATATCATAATATTGAATCCAGCAGCCTCACACAACATCCATGATGGTAACCAGCTGCTTGGTTGTCTTTTGCCTAGCCTGCAGAGCAGGCCCCATGCCGGCTTCAGCAATGCAACTAATCTGACCAGAAAAATGTCACAGCTGGAGACTCATTCTTCAGTGCCCTCAGGTCTTCCCTGGTCTTATGCTCCAAATCAATGCCAGAGTGGCCCCCAAGTCATTCTCACCAAGTTGCATCACCAGCACATCAGGAGGCCAATAGTTCACCAAATGGGACCTTGCCCTGGGGAGGAGGGCATCCCACTCTATTCCTCGCTTGCTCGCTCGCTCACCCGACCAATTGATTCCCATCTTATCTTGCAGGCCAAAGTTCCTTCTCCAACCAGATGTGGTAACATAAATGCTCTCCCAATGCACAGTGCTATGTCCACAAATCCATGCCAACCAGCATCATACTCCTGAAAGTCACCAAATCAATTGGCTCCCACCTAGTTCCGCATAGTTACTTGACCAATGCACATTGCTGTGCTCACAGAACCTCAGTGTCATGCCCATACATCCAAATGGACTTCCACTAGCCACCTGGAACTGAATGAATCTATGTTAAGTATCAGCTTTTCCCCTGAAATGAAATGAATCAATGTTATGCCTCTGGCACACCTCAGCTCCATCTCCTCATACATTTGAAGGCCACAAAGCCATCCTCCGTTGTGCTGTGTCCAGCCTGGTGTAGCCTGGCTGAGGTCCCACAGCCTATTCAGACAAGGTAGTGCAGATTCAATCTAGTGCACAATGCTGAGGCTGTGAAACCATATATCTTTATGCTTTCTCCCTAGAACTGAATAAGGCATTATTAACAATCAGTGGCCAGTGCACAAGAGTGTGCCCGCAACTCCTCACTCCTTGCGTGGTCTCCCTGGAACTGAAAAACCTTGTAAACCATCAGTAGCCTGGTGTAGCATGGCCAAGTGCCTTGCAGCATCTAGAGGCTGCTCAGATTCAGCACACAGTGCCCCATGCTGTGCCCTTTGCGCTGCCTCCCTGAACAGCATTGTCAACAGCTGTGCCTGCAACCCCATATTCTGTAACACTGCCTCCCTGGAACTGAATAGACCAGAGGTGTCAAACATGCGCCCTGGGGGCCGAATCAGGCCCCCGGAAGACTCCTATTAGGCCCTGAGCAACTGGTTGTCATCTGCTTCCTTCATGCTTTGCCAGGCTTGGTCAATCACACAGGAGCTACAGAGCAAAGCCTCTATTTTCTCCATTAGCTGAGGCTTCTTGGGGAGGAAGTGGGGGAGGCAGAGCTTGTTTTTCCAGGCTCTCTCAAACACATAGCAGAGCTACTGAGCCAAGCCTCTCTGCTTTCTATTGACTGAGGCTCCTCCCTCACCAGTCCCTTGGGGAAGGAAGGAAAGAGCCAGAGCTTCCATTGCCCAGTTCTCTGGATCCCATGGGAAAAATACAAAGAAAGCTTCAAGACCAATGAGTGCTAATGTTTTAAGCATGGTTTAAGGTTTTGTTTTTTTTTTTTAAAAATCTTTAATTGTGTTTGTCTGTATCCTTTATAAAGTTTATATCTCTGCTACCTAATCTTAAATATGCACACAGCCCAACAAGGTCTCATTTATGTCAGATCCAGCCTTCATAACAAATGAGTTCCACACCCCTAGAATAGACATTGTTAACAAGCATGTCCTTGCTGCAGCCCAGAGCACAATGTTGTGCCCCTCAGTCAACACTACTTGTCGCCACATTCCTGGAACAGAAGGTGATGTTACCAATGTCTTGCCTGCTGGTGAACGAAGCAAGTTGTGACTGCAAATGCAAGAGGCTTGGATGTTCCATTTATATAATAATTTTTCCACAAGGAAAAGAAGTACAATTCAAGAGGATATTGCTCCATAGAACACTCAGCTGTAAATCAAGACATCAAAACCAGATATTTATATTGATCACAGTCAACTGAAGACATTTTGTTGCTATTCCTATTGTACCACTGGATGAGAACCTACCTGAGAAGCTACATAAGGGTTTTTGGACTTTAATAACTGAGAGCGGTCTTGTTTGTTTGTGTGTGTGTGTGTGTATCTATGCATGTATTGTGATATTGTAGTTATAAAATCTTATGCTGTATTGTACTATGATTATGAATCTGTTTATGAATCTTTTGTGCTTGTTTGAGCCTTATATAAATCAATTTTAATGTTATGGAATGTTTGAAAATATTGTTTATTGAACTATAGTTGCGCCACGGGTTATTATGTATTGTACTGGGTTTGATACCTCTGGTTGTTAAAAAAAACAAACAACGGTGGCCAGCGCGCAATGCTGTGACACAAATCCATACTCTGCCTTAGAGTAGAACCCCACAATGTCATGCCCACAAATCGACATTCCTATGCACTGTATCCCTGGACTTGAAGAAGGAAATGTTACCTAGCTCCTTGTAAAATTGTACTGAATACCCCTTTCCTGTTGGAGGGTTTCTGCTTGGAATTCAATTTCTATATCCCAAACAGTTCGATGAACTGTCAGATCGAAATGAGATTTGAGAACCTTTTAGTATGAAAAAAAAAATCATAACTTTATTTCTACAAAGGATGGGGGAAACTGGGACAGAAAATAAGAAAGTCTAAGACTACATCTTACTGTGGAAGACACATGGCTAAGAGTGAGGATACTTCCTCCTTCTTCTTGACCTCTGTTTGCCTAGACAAAGAAGTCACCTGACTAACTGACCAATTAACAGAGAAACAGTCCTTTCACTGGCTTTCTTTCTACTGGCAGACAGTCAAGTTCTTCCTCCTTGGTCAGGCAGACAACAGAGAAACAGGTAAACTTTTAACCCTATAATGACTGCAACTTAGAACATGGCAAATTCCAACAACCTCCATAGAGGCAAGATGCGGCAACTGTAATGTTCATACTGATTCCCACTGCATGACAAATATAAAACATTAAAATAGCTGCTAGGCATACTAAAGGACAAGTTGAAAACTGTCAAGGAGATACCCAGGTCTGTCCGTGAACCATGGATTCTGATAAAGTTTTACTATGAAGTTATTTATTTATATACTTTCTATCGATATCCCGCCCATTCCAAAATGGACTCAGGGCGGCTAGCAGTCATAATAAAAACAACATCTCAGTTTCAGGTATAAAATGATAAAACATGGGTGAAAGACTTTGCTTCATTCAGTGGGTTATATGCTGAAGAATCCAGGCTTCTGGCCCTGGCCAAGCATTCATGTAAGATTGAAAAGGCCAGGACAGCTGCAATGTGAGGTAAAGTTTTGGCCATTGGTGCCAGATTGTGGAACCTTGCCTCCTGAAGACCAGACCTGGGATTTGTGATGCTGTTATTGATGCCTGGCCCATGGCAAGCCAAGGACATTGACATGGCCTGTGAAGGCTGCTCTGGGGGGCAATGTGTTTTGACCCAACCATCACAACTTCTGGTGGTCTCAGAACCCTGAACATCTTGTTCTGGCAACCTTTCCCATAGTGAACATATGAAAGACCTGAGTCAGATTGAGGTGACAAAAGAGGAGGTCCTACGACTGATGGACGATTTAAAAACTAATAAGTCACCAGGTCCAGATGGCATACATCCGAGAGTTCTGAAAGAACTCAAAGTTGAACTTGTGGATCTTCTGACAAAAATCTGTAATCTTTCATTGAAATCTGCCTCCGTTCCTGAGGACTGGAAGGTAGCAAATGTCACCCCTATCTTTAAAAAGGGTTCCAGAGGAGATCCGGGAAATTACAGGCCAGTCAGTCTGACTTCAATACCGGGAAAGTTAGTAGAAACCATTATCAAGGACAGAATGAGTAGGCACATTGATGAACACGGGTTATTGAGGAAGACTCAGCATGGGTTCTGCCTCACTAACCTGTTACATTTCTTTGAGGGGGTGAACAAACATGTGGACAAAGGAGAGCCGATAGATGTTGTTTACCTTGACTTCCAGAAAGCTTTTGATAAAGTTCCTCATCAAAGGCTCCTTAGAAAGCTTGAGAGTCATGGAGTAAAAGGACAGGTCCTCTTGTGGATCGAAAACTGGCTGAGTAATAGGAAGCAGAGAATGAATATAAATGGGCAGTCTTCGCAGTGGAGGACGGTAAGCGTAGGGTGCCACAGGGCTCGGTACTGGGTCCCATGCTCTTTAACTTGTTCATAAATGATTTAGAGTTGGGAGTGAGCAGTGAAGTGGCCAAGTTTGCGGATGACACTAAATTGTTCAGGGTGGTGAGAATCAGAGAGGATTGTGAGGAACTCCAAAGGGATCTGTTTAGGCTGGGTGAGTGGGAGTCAACATGGCAGATGCGGTTCAATGTCGCCAAGTGCAAAGTAATGCACATTGGGGCCAAGAATCCCAGCTACAAATACAAGTTGATGGGGTGTGAACTGGCAGAGACTGACCAAGAGAGAGATCTTGGGGTTGTTGTGGATAACTCACTGAAAATGTCAAGACAGTGTGCAATTGCAATAAAAAAGGCCAACGCCATGCTGGGAATTATTAGGAAGGGAATTGAAAACAAATCAGCCAGTATCATAATGCCACTGTATAAATCAATGGTACAGTCTCATTTGGAGTACTGTGAGCAGTTCTGGTCACTGCACCGCAAAAAGAATATTATAGCATTGGAGAAAGTCCAGAAAAGGGCAACTAAAATGATTAAAGGGCTGGAACACTTTCCCTATGAAGAAAGGTTGAAACGCTTGGGGCTCTTTAGCTTGGAGAAACGTCGACTGCCGGGTGACATAATAGAGGTTTACAAGGTAATGCATGGGATGGAGAAAGTAGAGAAAGAAGTACTTTTCTCCCTTTCTCACAATACAAGAACTCGTGGGCATTCGATGAAATTGCTGAGCAGACAGGTTAAAACGGATAAAAGGAAGTTCTTCTTCACCCAAAGGGTGATTAACATGTGGAATTCACTGCCACAGGAGGTGGTGGCGGCCACAAGCATAGCCACCTTCAAGAGGGGGTTAGATAAAAATATGGAGCAGCGGTCCATCAGTGACTATTAGCCACAGTGTGTATATGTGTGTGTGTGTGGTGTGTGTGTATATATATATATATATATATATATATATATATATATATATATATATAATTTTTTTTGGCCACTGTGTGACACAGAGTGTTGGACTGGATGGGCCATTGGCCTGATCTAACATGGTATCTCAGCGAATGGAGGAGTACTCAACACAAGAGGAGGGCATGTGGAAAAATGTAACCCACAGGAGCAGGAAAATAAGGAGACATTCTGAGCCTCTGCTTTTAAGCAGTCATTTCCAGGATCTCCCCATGGATACTGATTCTGAACCACTAGAACAAGGGATACTTCCCCAGTCTCCATGAAGCTTGAAGGAAGTTTCTCAGGATGACATTCACTGTTGGAATATTAGGATTGAGGGGTACAACTTATTTTAAATGGACAGACAAATAAGGAAGGGTAGAGGCGTAGCATTATATGTGATGGAGGTATATATTTGTGAGGAAATTCATGAAATCTGAGCATGGCAGTTCAGTTGTGAGTCTCTAGGTAAAAATAAAAGGAGTAAAAAATAATAGTAATATTATGGTGAGGGTCTGCTATAGACCACCAAGCCAGGCAGAAGACTTAGATGAGATACTCCTACAACAGGTTGCAAAGTTTTCAGAGAGAAGGGACTCAATGATCATTGAGAGGGAAACAAGGGGATCTGCTATCTTGGACTTGATTCTCATCAAAAGGGAAGAACTGGTTGATGAGGAAGTAGTGGGCACCCTAGGCAGTAGTGACCATGTGATTTTGGAATTTACAGTCTTGGGGAAGGAAAAAGCTGTATATAGTCAGACATATAGGTTGCACTTCAGGAAACAAATTTTGACAAACTTAGAGTGATGCTTGGTAAAATCCCGTGGTTAGAAATACTTAAGGAGAATAGAGTTCAAGAGGGGTGGGAATTCCTTAAAAGTGAAATAATGAAGGCACAATCACAAATGATTCCTATGAGAAGGAAAGCTGGGAGAAGCCTAAAAAAAGCCAAGGTGGCTCCATAAACAGCTCTCTAAAGACTAGCAAGAGATGCTAAAAACAAGAAAAAAGGGTTCTTTTCTTATGTTCAAAGTAAGAAAAAGAACAAGGACATGGTAGGCCCCTTGCAAGGACAGGAAAGTTGAATTGTAACAGGTGATGAAGAGAGTGCAGAACTTCTCAATTCCTGCTTTTCCTCCATATAATCTTGATCAGACAGTGTGTCCAACACACACACAAAACACACAGGATCATCACAGCTAATAGATGAAGTAATGTCATTTGAAAACTCTGCCTTAGAAGTCAACAAAGTCCTACTAATCTAAAACAATTCAGCTGATGCAGTGGTAATGGGAGTAGGGTGGCCAGACCGTCCCGGTCTCCCGGGACATTCCCGGATCTGGCCACCCAATCCCGGATCCCGGGCTCCCTATACCGGGACCATTAAAGGTCCCGGTTTAGGCAGCCCAGGAGCCGGTGGGCCGCGGGCGCGGGCGGGGAAGGCGGGGAGTGAGGGAGGGAGCGTCCCTGCGCCTGCGCAGGGCCCCTGCGCACGCGCAGGGACGCTCCCTCCCTCACTCCCCGCCTTCCCCGCCCGCGCGCGGGGCCGGCAGCGGTGGGGGAGGCCTCTCCGCGGCCTCCGCTGGTCGCTGGGGGCCTTCCAGAGTGTCTGGAAGGCCCCCAGCGACCAGCGGAGGCCGCGGGGAGGCCGCGGAGCACCCGGCGCTGGTCCGGGAAGGCCTTCCAGAGCCTCTGGAAGGCCTTCCCGGACCAGCGCCGGCCAGCGAAGGCCTCCCCGCGGCCTCCGCTGGTCGCTGGGGGCCTTCCAGACACTCTGGAAGGCCCCCAGCGACCAGCGGAGGCCGCGGGGAGGCCGCGGAGCACCCGGCGCTGGTCCGGGAAGGCCTTCCAGAGCCTCTGGAAGGCCTTCCCGGGCCAGCGCCGGCCAGCGAAGGCCTCCCCGCGGCCTCCGCTGGTCGCTGGGGGCCTTCCAGAGTGTCTGGAAGGCCCCCAGCGACCAGCGGAGGCCGCGGGGAGGCCGCGGAGCACCCGGCGCTGGTCCGGGAAGGCCTTCCAGAGCCTCTGGAAGGCCTTCCCGGGCCAGCGCCGGCCAGCGAAGGCCTCCCCGCGGCCTCCGCTGGTCGCTGGGGGCCTTCCAGAGTGTCTGGAAGGCCCCCAGCGACCAGCGGAGGCCGCGGGGAGGCCGCGGAGCACCCGGCGCTGGTCCGGTAAAGGCCTTCCAGAGCCTCTGGAAGGCCTTCCCGGACCAGCGCCGGCCAGCGAAGGCCTCCTCGCGGCCTCCGCTGGTCGCTGGGGGCCTTCCAGAGTGTCTGGAAGGCCCCCAGCGACCAGCGGAGGCCGCGGGGAGGCCGCGGAGCACCCGGCGCTGGTCCGGGAAGGCCTTCCAGAGCCTCTGGAAGGCCTTCCCGGGCCAGCGCCGGCCAGCGAAGGCCTCCCCGCGGCCTCCGCTGGTCGCTGGGGGCCTTCCAGAGTGTCTGGAAGGCCCCCAGCGACCAGCGGAGGCCGCGGGGAGGCCGCGGAGCACCCGGCGCTGGTCCGGGAAGGCCTTCCAGAGCCTCTGGAAGGCCTTCCCGGACCAGCGCCGGCCAGCGAAGGCCTCCCCGCGGCCTCCGCTGGTCGCTGGGGGCCTTCCAGAGTGTCTGGAAGGCCCCCAGCGACCAGCGGAGGCCGCGGGGAGGCCGCGGAGCACCCGGCGCTGGCCCGGGAAGGCCTTCCAGAGCCTCTGGAAGGCCTTCCCGGGCCAGCGCCGGCCAGCGAAGGCCTCCCCGCGGCCTCCGCTGGTCGCTGGGGGCCTTCCAGAGTGTCTGGAAGGCCCCCAGCGACCAGCGGAGGCCGCGGGGAGGCCGCGGAGCACCCGGCGCTGGTCCGGGAAGGCCTTCCAGAGCCTCTGGAAGGCCTTCCCGGGCCAGCGCCGGCCAGCGAAGGCCTCCCCGCGGCCTCCGCTGGTCGCTGGGGGCCTTCCAGAGTGTCTGGAAGGCCCCCAGCGACCAGCGGAGGCCGCGGGGAGGCCGCGGAGCACCCGGCGCTGGTCCAGGAAGGCCTTCCAGAGCCTCTGGAAGGCCTTCCCGGACCAGCGCCGGCCAGCGAAGGCCTCCCCGCGGCCTCCGCTGGTCGCTGGGGGCCTTCCAGAGTGTCTGGAAGGCCCCCAGCGACCAGCGGAGGCCGCGGGGAGGCCGCGGAGCACCCGGCGCTGGTCCGGGAAGGCCTTCCAGAGGCTCTGGAAGGCCTTCCCGGGCCAGCGCCGGCCAAGGAAGGCCTCTCCGACGCCTCCCTGGCCTCGCCGCTGCCCCCGCCGCTGGACTCGCCGCCGCCGGACCCGCCGCCGCCGCCCGACCCGCCGCCGCCGCCCGACTCGCCGCCGACCGCCACCGCAGGTAAGGGGGCCGAAAGCGGGGGGGGGGGGGCGGCCTTCCTTTCTTCCCTCCCTCTTCCCTTCTTTCCTTTCTTCCTCCCTTCCTTCCCTCCCTCCCTTCCCTTCCTTCCTTCCCTCCCTCCCTCCTCCCTTCCTTCCTTCCTTTCTTCCTTCCTTCCCTCCCTCCCTCCCTTCCTTCCTTCCTTCCTTCCTTCCTTCCTTCCTTCCTTCCTTCCTTCCTTCCTTCCTTCCTTCCTTCCTTCCTTCCTCCCTTCCCTTCCCTTCCCTCCTCCCTTCCCTCCTCCCTTCCCTCCTCCCTTCCCTCCTCCCTTCCTTCCCTCCCTCCTCCCCTCCCTCCTCCCTCCCTTCCTTTCTTTCTTTCTTCCTTCCCTCCCTTCCCTTCCTTCCTTCCTTCCTTCCTTCCTTCCTTCCTTCCTTCCTTCCTTCCTTCCTTCCTTCCTTCCTTCCTTCCTTCCTTCCTTCCTTCCTTCCTTCCTTCCTTCCTCCCTTCCCTTCCCTTCCCTTCCCTTCCCTTCCCTTCCCTTCCCTCCTCCCTTCCCTCCTCCCTTCCTTCCCTCCTTATGTTCTTATGTGGCGCAGAGTGTTGGACTGGAGGGGCCACTGGCCTGATGCAACAGGGCTTCTCTTATGTGACACAGAGTGTTGGACTGGATGGGCCACTGGCCTGATCCAACAGGGCTTCTGTTATGTTCTTATGTGACGCAGAGTGTTGGACTGGATGGGCGCAGAGTGTTGGACTGGCCTGATCCAACAGGTCTTCTGTTATGTTCTTATGTGACGCAGAGTGTTGGACTGGATGGGCCACTGGCCTGATCCAACAGGGCTTCTGTTATGTTCTTATGTGACGCAGAGTGTTGGACTGGATGGGCCACTGGCCTGATCCAACAGGGCTTCTGTTATGTTCTTATGTGACGCAGAGTGTTGGACTGGATGGGCCACTGGCCTGATCCAACAGGGCTTCTGTTATGTTCTTATGTGACAATACTGACTTTGGTGGACCCAAGCACTGATTCAGTGTAAGGGAGCTTTGTGTTTGTGACTGGAGTGGACAATACTGACTTTGGTGGACCCAAGCACTGATTCAGTGTAAGGGAGCTTTGTGTTTGTGTCTTCTGGTGCAATTTTGTTCTCAGATCCTGTATTTACTTCATCAGTATATGGGATAAGGCACTTTCTCAACTGTGCTGCATAATGCAGCCTATTTATTTTGTCCTGTTGGCTCTGTTGGCTCTATCTGCGCCACCTTCATCACTTTCGGGGTGTGGATCCCCCAGTGGGGTGGGCTCCCGACTCCCTCTGCCGGCTGTTTCTGATAGCCCTGCGCCCCCTCTTTCATTTGATATGTGTCCCGTGCGGGTGCCACCCTCCTGCCGGGAGATGCCGCAAAATGAGCCCCCTTGAGGCTTATGGCGGCAGGGCTCGGGGGAAGCAAGCTAGACTGCTGTTCTTTTGAGGGGTTATAGAGTGCTTCGAGCCCCTCCCTGTGGCATCGGTCCCATCGTTGTGGTACCCAGGCGGCCGGCGCAGCGGCCCGCTGAAGCAGCCTGTCAGTCACTTCCGCATCTCGACCTGTGTTATTAGTGACAGGCTGCTTCGGCAGGCTGCTGCGCCGGCCCCCTGGGTCCCACGACGATGGGACCAATGCCACAGGGAGGGGCTCGAAACACTCTATAACCCCTCAAAAGAACAGCAGTCTAGCTTGCTTCCCCCGAGCCCTGCCGCCATAAGCCTCAAGGGGGCTCATTTTGCGGCATCTCCCGGCAGGAGGGTGGCACCCGCACGGGACACATATCAAATGAAAGAGGGGGCGCAGGGCTATCAGAAACAGCCGGCGGAGGGAGTCGGGAGCCCACCCCACTGGGGGATCCACACCCCGAAAGTGATGAAGGTGGCGCAGATAGAGCCAACAGAGCCAACAGGACAAAATAAATAGGCTGCATTATGCAGCACAGTTGAGAAAGTGCCTTATCCCATATACTGATGAAGTATATACAGGATTTGAGAACAAAATTGTTTCCGGCGGTGATATTTGGGGGATTTTTGGGGACGTCACAGGAAGTGCTGTGAAGTCACTTCCTGTTTCCGGCAGTGGCATTTGGGGGAAATGATGCCATTTGGGGGAAATGATGTCACAGGAAGTGATGTCACTTCCTGCTTCCGGCAGGTGGCGCGGGGGAAATGATGTCACAGGAAGTGATGTCACTTCCCGTTTCCGGCAGGTGGCGCGGGGGAAATGATGTCACAGGAAGTGATGTCACTTCCTGTTTCCGGCGGTGGTATGACGTCGCCGGAAGTGACGTCGCCGGAAGTGACGTCACTTCCTGTTTCCGGCGGCGCGCGCGCTTCGCGCGCGCGCACTCCTGCCTTCCCCCCCCCCAAGGTGTCCCTGGCTGGCCTTCAGACATTATGGCCACCCTAAATGGGAGAGGGAATTTTGCCATAATTACCTTCACTTCGCAAACCTTCAAGTTAGCTCTATGGTATTCTCTGACAGATTTGCCATTTGTAGAATTGTCATCAAGGGTTTCAAAATCTCCTGGAGCAGTGTGGAAACTGATTAGATCCAGAAGTCTCTGGGACTGAAGCACTAGGTTTACTGCCCCTCATCCTCTCTTACTATCTCTTGTGTTCTGCTGCCTACCACAATCTGTTCATCCATCCTTCACCCTAACCACTTGGGCCTTAACTGTGCCATGTGAACTTGCATCACATATCCTGCCTCCACATAGTCCGTCCGTCCTTCCTTCCTTCCTCCCTACCAGTGATGTCATAATTCTAGCTTTGCCTCACCTGGTTTGTGATTGTAATGTAACATGTTTTCCTGTCATATGCTTTCAGATTAGTAGGTCCCATGCTGCTGCCTGAGAGGTTAAAAATGGGCATGGAGTGAAAGCACCTTTTATTTTTTTACTGGTACTGTATCTCTCATGGGCACTAGTAGAAAAAGATGGGAGGTACCACTTCTGTCATCCCAGTACATAGTCTAGAAGTGTCAAAAGCTGCTGTTCTATAGTGACAGAATTCTGCTGCCCAAGATACTTGGGTAAACTCTTCCTTGGTAAACTACTCCTTGATAAACTCCTCCTGCTCTACCAACTGAGAGGTAAAGAATCATGGTGGAAGTTTTGTGCTTATTTGTGGTAGTTTTCCTCACTTGGGACAGGTGAGAGGATTATTTAAAACAGGTATTTCCCTAAATGCTGGTCTCCTTGGGGGCTTCCCTTTTCTTTACTCTCTAGGTTTGTTTTAGTTGGGCACTGACAGTGCAGCTATGTTATTTAATAAAATGTATGAGAGTTGGTGTGACAAACAGCAGCAATATACATGCTAAGGACCACTGAGTGATAGCTGATAGAACTCATTCTCATTGGTTGACTGCTTTGAACTGTCAAAGGAGAGTGGCAGTTAGACAGTTGAAAAGGTCAGTTAGCGAGCTGAGGAGAGTTGAAGACTGACTAGAGCAGAGGTCTTTCGGATATGCTTTTGAGAGTGTTACAAAAATCACAAGACATAGTCTAATGTAGAGCACATGAAGTAGAGTTTCAGCTCTTAGAGACTGTGGCGAGAGACTGCCCTCAGAAGTGAAGAACAGACTCTGTATTTGTCAATCAAATAAGTACATCTTGAGGGGGAACACAGACCCTTTATTAAGCTTGAAGTTCACAGGGGGGACAAGACTGAAAGATTGGCAGATCAGGCTTTGGAAAAGGGATTTTGAGGCGACAGTACAAGGTCCTCAAAAGTAGCAAAATGCCCAGGTTACTAGTCTGATTGGGCAGATAGTAATGATTGTGCCACCAGGAGAAGGTCTGTACCTGTAGGGACAAAGCTTGGTGCGCTCAAGTTTATGGGAAACTGTGTAAGGAAAACGTTAACCAGAAATATAGTCCAGTCATAAAAAGTTAAACCAGTGACATTTGTGACCTTGAGAGAAAGTTCAGTAACTTTCAGGGAAACACTGTAGCGTGTGTAGCCAGTCACCTCAGAAGTGTTCTGTGGGCAGTTTTAAATGTGTTTCCATCTGCTAAAGCCCAAACACCTATGTATATAGTAATAAAAGTTGTAATAAAACAACTTTTGTTTAATCTTTCCCTTTGCCTACTATGTCATTTTTTGAAAGTTAAATTTGAATACAGAAATAATGGAGTGCTGGTTAAATTGGTCATGTCCGTCTCATAATTTGCATCAGTGGTCGGGATTCAAAATCCCCCCTTTTAAAAGTAATTTTTTTTTTTTTAATTTGGAAATAGTTCCAGGAAACGGGGAGTGGGATTTCTTCACTTTCTGTTCCAGTTTGGGGTTTTTTTTTGAGGGGGGCAATATTGCTTACAGCAGAGGTGGGGAACCTTTTTTCTGCCAAGGGCCATTTGGATATTTATAACATCATTCGCAAGCCATACAAAATTACAAGCTTAAAAACAGTACTCCATCAAGGAAGAACTATTCAGGCAGGCAAAATTAATGCAAATAATTGTCTTTTTATTTAAAGTCATGTGGGGGGAGCCTAATCTGGCACACACATGCACACCCAGGCAAATGCCTAGGTCCAGAGCTTTTTTTTTGGTAGAAAAAGCCCAGCAGGAACTCATTAGTATATCACCACATCCCCAAATATTAGCATATTAGGCCACATCATCTGGGATAATCAAGTGCAAATTGAACTGGTGGTAGCTGGGTAATAAAGGAAAATAAAGAAAGGGGGGAAGAAAGGAGAATAAATGAAAATAAACAAATGGGGAAAGAAATGGAAAGAAAGGAAAATAAAGGGAAGAAAGGGAAATAAAGAAATGAGGGGAATAAAGAGAAATAAAGAAAGGTGGGGAAGAAATGGGAAGAAATGGAAATAAAGAAATGGGGGAAGAAAGGAGAATAAAGGAAAATAAAAAAGGGGAATTAAGGGAAACAAAGAAATGGGGAAATAAAAAAATTAGGAGGAAATTTACCTGAATGGTGACAGTGTCTTTTCCAGACCCCACAGCAATGCTGGTCAGCCAGCCAGGCCCCAGGGAGGCTGCTGCATGGCTGGGACCCATGATCCCTGCCAGCCAGCTGGCCCCCAGGGGGGCTGCTGCACAGTGCGGCTACACCTCACAATCCTTTCTGGCCTCCTTCTGAAAGTTCCACCTTCTTGTCCATTGAATAGTTTGTGCAGCTGCATAACAATCCCTGGATGAGCTCCACCACCTATTTTTCTACAAAATGACCCCTGATTACAACTAATTTTAAATCATTAAAATTAAAAGAAGAAACACTCTGGATAGATGACTGTTCCTGCCAAATTTTAAGTGGAAGGAATCCAAAGTAGCTGAGATATTAAATGTGAAAGTGCTTATCTCTGAAATGCCAAATTGTGACTTCAGAGCCCTGATACTATAATTTTAAGAGGGTTAAGTGGTGTAGTAACCACACACAATTATTTCACTTTTGAGCAAAGGGAGCAGAGTTCTCTGTCGAGATTGGGAGCCATTGTTTTTCTTGTCAGGATCATATGCCAGTCATACCAGCCCAAATATACTGCTTTCTCTAGTTACAGAAGTACTGCTTTACAGGAGTACTGTCTAGTGTAATATAGACATATTATAGATATTTGTATTAGGAATCTGGTAGGATTACATATTTGTTTGCTTAACTGAATTATACAAGAACAACCAAAAATTCAACCCCTTCTAATTCCCCCCAACTTTTTCTCGTAACTCATCTGGCAGTTTATCAAGGAAAAAGTTGGGTGATGTTTTGTGCACCAGCAGCTTGCAAGAACAATTCTCCAGCCAACCCAAACTCTTACTTTTTAATAGAGAATTTAAACCAGAAAAATGAAGCATTCTTTGGTTTTGCTTCTGAGGAGGAAGTAAAAAGTTTGAATTGGCTCTATAACTGCTAGCCTTTCTTTAAAAAAAAAATCCCACTGAAGGGAGACAATAAAATCCTGCTTAAAAACTTTCTTGGACCCCAAGGAGATTGCTATGAAAGAAAACCCATGAATATCCTTTTCTGTTTAGGGCTATATTCTTCTTACTTTTTGTAAGTAAAATCACCCATTTTTTCTTTGAAAAATAATTTGTACTTGGATCATAATATGAAATCTGCATCTGCCTAAACAGTATTGTGATGCATATACAGAAAATAATATGACTCTACTACAAACACAGAAGGACATTTTCCCACTTTTTGGAAAATAATTCCTATAGCTTCCTATAAGGCCTCTTGTATATTTTTTGAAATAACCATGAAAGTGCTTACCAGGCCCATAGTCATGGGGGCCCTGTGGGAGCCCTGCCCTGACTTCCTGTTTGGGTGCCCCTGCTCAGGGCCCTTGACCTTCCCTCCCTCCCTCGGCTGCTGCTTGAGGGATTGTGGGGGTGAAAATTGTGCAGGAGCGATGTACAGGAGCAGCCACTGCCCTCCTACAACATTTAAAGGGCCTGCTGATCAGTAGGCTGCTCCTGCTGCCCCTCCCATGCGATTTAAACAGCCTGAAGGGGAAGCTCTGAAGCTCCTGGACTCTGGGACCACTCTTCCTCTTCAGCACTCCCACCATGATCAGGCAGCAGGGCAATCCCACCTTTCCATCACTGCAGCTGGACCTCACCAGGAGGCAGGAGCGTGCTGATATCCCTCCCCCAAGCTGAAGAGGCACAAAGCTAGGGGCAGTGGCTTCTCCACCCCTGATTTCTGCAGGGCTCAGGGTGAGCATTGGGTCCCTTCCCTGCCTTCCAACCCCTTGGTGGTTCCCCACCTGCAATTTAAATTGTGGTAGCCACATCAAGAGGGTGGAGAGAGGGGGAGGGAAGGTCCAGTCCAGAGTTCTCAGTCACTGGGGTGGCAGTTGGTGGAAAGCCACTAAGTGTAGGGAGAGAGAAGGTCCAGCACCCTGAGTTGCTGCAGCAGCAGGGGTGGGATGGGGAACCACTAAGTGCCTTGACTCATTTACATGCCCCTGACCTTTGAAATCCTGGCTATGGGCCTGGTGCTTACCATCTATAACCAGAAATTGCTTACAGGCAAAGATGGAGGATGTGAGCATGTTCATTTTGTCTTAAAGTTATTAGAGATTTGAGTGGACCAAAGTCATGCATAAGGAGAGAGACCATTGACATCTTGTTAGAAGTTCTTTTAAGAACATAAGAGAAGCCATGTTAGATCAGGCCAATGGCCCATCCAGTCCAACATTCTGTGTCATACAGCGGCCACACACACACACACACACACTGTGGCTAAAAGCCACTGATGGACCTCCGCTCCATATTTTTATCTAACCCCCTCTTGAAGTTGGCTATGCTTGTGGCCGCCACCACCTCCTGCGGCAGTGAATTCCACATGTTAATCACCCTTTGGGTGAAGAAGTACTTCCTTTTGTCATTAGCTTCCAGAACAATGTCTTCAGAATAGATTAAATGATCCTGTCGTTCCAGGTGCAAGAACTGTGATGTTAACATGGGCTTCCCAGTGCAGAAAGCCAGTTCACTTCAGTTGAGGAGCTAAGAAAAGCTGCGTGTGCAGAACTGTCTTTTTGTCAACTGAATGGGAGCTCCTTGTTCAGAATGTTCCTTGCTAACGAACCTATATATTCCTTGCCAACTAACTCTTGCTGGATGAACGCAATAGATTTGTTTGTTCTTTACTTTCTCATCCTCTCCAGTCTGAAAATTCCACTGCATATGCTTTCATAAGTTTATAGGTCTCCATGCTTATCCTTTAACTTGGCACTGCTCATGATGCAGAAATCCATTTATGGAATGCACAATGCCATTCTAAGCCCATTGATTTTTAAGCCCTTCGTTGTAGCACTCCTTAGGATGGCACTGGTAATCTAAACTGTTCTTCAGTTGTCCCTTAAAACAAATCTCTATCAAACTCCAAATATAAAAAAAACCCCTGACAATAGCAGCACTATCATGCCTGATTGTAAATGACATGGATATTTTGAATTATTTCTGAGTCATTCAATGACTATGATAAAAAAAAAGTGTTACTTGAAGAAATAATAATCTCTGTAAGCTTTAAACATACGGAGTTTTCTTACACTGAGTCAGAGCACTGGTTCAACTAATTTAGTACAGTCTAACTGTAACAGTGATTCTCCAGCACCTTAGGTAGAGAAAGGTCTTTGGTCAAACCTATCCCCTAACATTCTTTAACTGGAGGCATCAGGGAATGAACTGAGACCTTTTGCATGTACCCTGCTGCTGACCCACAGTCCTTTCCTTTTTTTGCTTCTGATGAAATGTGAAAAGTAAACAAAGATAATAGGGGAGTCATGTGCACTTTCTCTCATGTAGTTTTGGACTCTAGTAACAGGTGGTATGACATCTTTACATTTCCTGCCCTTGTAATCTCTATGCATGGTGAGATCAGAAGCTAGCCTTGGGTTCTTGTATCTCTTCCCTGTTCCTGATGTGTTTTCCTCAGAGGTGAACATCTACACTTGGACTGTTTCTGCACAATGTGTTTGCCTTTCATTCCCTGTGAGTTCATATATTTAGGTTCTGATTGGATGGAAAAGGGAACTCATCAAAGCAGCCAGCCTACTCTAGGACTATAATATCATAGAAAAACATTCGTGGCCATTGCAAGGAGGCTAAAGTTTAAATAAAAATTTTAAAGTGTTTGGTACTTTAAAAACTGGGGAGCTGACAGAGGTGACGTTTATAAGGTAAATGCTAGTGGACATTATTGTTAATAACTATTTTAGAAGCCTCTAGAGAAAAAAGGAAAAAAAAATTAAAGTGAGGCAGGAAGTCGCGACCACCATTTTGGAGAAAATAAAAACTTTAAAAATTAATTTCTGAGCCCAGGAGGCTCTCAGGATGGCAAAATTAGGCTTATTGAAGAAAGCAAGCTTCACTCTTTTAAACCTGATAGTTGAAATTTAATTTGGTGAGGTCAAAATTTTCGGTGTTTTTACATGTCAGACCACAAGCAAACCTGAGCAAGGATTGCTTCACTGGAGAAAATGCAGGACCAATTAGATGCAATGGAAGTCAGGATAATGAAAGGGATGAAGGAGATGATAACTGCTTCCAAAAAAAGAAATTAGAAAAGATATTGAAGAGCTAAAAAAAGATATAGAAGATCTCAGAAATGAGACTGTGGTAACAGCAAAGAAAGTGCAAGAGGTGGAAGGGAGAGTGAAAGTACATGATTCCACCTTGTTAAAAATACAAGAAAAAGTGGCAATTCATGACTGCAAATTGATGGAGACCCAGATCCATCTGAGAGGAGTACCTGAGGAAGAAGAAACTGATTTGAAAGAATATATAATAAAAATAATTGCGGAATTTTTGGAGGAAGATCCTGAAGGGACTAGAAATATGTATGACTATATGTATAGAGTGAACTCACTTTATGCCAAAAAATATAATCTACCAAAAGATGTGGTTATAAGATATACAACAAAAGAAATGGTGGGAAAGATCATGAATAAAAACTTTGAAAAGACTTTGATAGTGGGAGGCAGCAGAGTAAGAATTATGAAGGAGTTGCCAAGATAAGTGATAAATGACAGAAGAGCATACAAGAAACTGACAGAAAAATTATGGGACAATGAAATGAGGTATAGATGGATAATACCTGAAGGTTTGAGCTTTGAACTTCAAGAAAAAAGGATTACAATTACAAACACACAGGAACTGCGTAGATCTTGTGAAGAACATAAAGAATTTGCATGATGGATTACAAATTATTATCTTGGAATGTAAATGGACTAAATTCACCACAAAAAAGAAAGGTAATGTTTCATTGGATTAAAAAGCAAAATTGTAATATAATTAGTTTACAAGAAGTACATATCAAACAAAAGGATTATAAATTTTTATGGAATAAGCAATTGGGACTAGAATTTCATTCATTGGCTGAACAGAAGAAAAGGGGAGTGATTTTTTATATTAAACAAGAATTGGAGCCAAAATTAGTGTTTAAAGACAAAAATGGAAGAATTGTAGCAGTAGAAATAATATTAAATGCAAAAAACCCCATTGTTATTGGGACTGTATGCACCAAATGGAGCAAAGGATTTTTTTTAAAAGACATTATTCAACAATTTGATGAAGTGACATATGATCAAGTTTTGATAATGGGGGATTTTAATGGAACAATCCAGAATACACTGAATAGGTCTGGGGGGAAAAATAATAAGAAAGGAAAATTGCCAAAGTCTTTTTTTGAATTGGTCAAATAAGTAAACCTGGAAGATATATGGAGAAAATTTAACCCTGAGGTACGGGACGATACCTTTTTTTCAGAAAGACATAATACTTTTTCCAGAATTGACATGTTGTGGGGCACTAAGGATTTAGGCTTTATAACAAAGAAAATAGAGATTTTACCTAAAATAGGGGCTGATCATAACCCAATAATGTGGATTACAAAATTGTCTAAAAAGTCGAGAAGATGGAGATTAAATGAAGATTTACTACAGAATAAAGAAATAGCGACATCTCTAGAAAATGAAACTAAAGTTTTCTTCCAAATAAATGATAAAAAAAATATAGAATTTCAGACGGTGTGGGATGCTTATAAAGCAGTAATGAGAGGAACATTAATTACATTGAATAATAAAGACAAGAGGGCAAAAGAAAAACAGATGTTGGACATTCAAAATGAAATAAAGAAAAAAGAAGGGGAATTGAGAAAAAGACCAGGGAAAAAGAAAATTATGAGGGAGATTACAATGTTACAAACACAAATGAGGCATTTGTTAAATAAAGAATTGGAATGGAATTTGAAAAGATTACAGCAGAAATCTTTTGAGGGAGCAAACAAACCTGGAAAGTATTTGGCCTGGCAACTGAAAAAAAAAGAGAAAGTAAAATTATTAATAAAATTGTGGTTGATGAACGAGAGTTGGTAGATCAGGAAGGAATAAAAAGAGAATTCTTTAATTACTATGCCAAATTATTTAAGGGTGTTAAAATAAAGAAAGAGAAAATGGAAATGTATTTACAAAATATTAAAATAGCACCTTTAACAGAAAATATGAAAAAAGTTTTGAATGATCCAATTGAAAAAATAAAATTGAAGCAGCGATTAATGCAATGAAAAATGGAACGGCACCTGGGCCGGATGGATATACAGCTAAATTTTATAAAATCTTCAAAGAGGAATTAATACCAAAACTTCAGAAATTGATGAACATTATAAGAATAAAAGGGGAAATACCAAATACATGGAAGGAAGCTGTTATTTTGTTGATTCCAAAAGAAAATAGAGATGTCACAAATGTAAAAAATTATAGATCAATTTCACTATTAAATAAAAAAAATATATACAAGAATATTGGCAGAACAGCTTAAACATCATTTGATAAATTTTATTAAGGAAGATCAAGCGGGGTTTCTTCCTAAAAGGCAAATAAGAGACAATATTAGAACTGTTGTAAATATCGTGGAATATTATGAAAGGCATCCAGAAAAGGAAGTTGCATTATTCTTTGCAGATGCAAAGAAAGCATTTGATAATTTAAGCTGGGACTTTGTTTGCAGTAATGGAGAAAATGGAGTTTGGGGAAAACTTTATAAGGATGATAAAAGCAATATATACTGAACAACGTGCAAGGCTATGTATAAATGCAGATCTTACAGAAGATATGACAATTAGCAAAGGTACAAGACTGTCTGCTTTCCCCACAGTTGTTTATGACGACTCTTGATTTCTTACTGATGCAAATCCAAGAAGACAAAGAAATAGAAGGATTAAAAGTAAAAGGATTTACTTATAAATATAGGGCATTTGCAGATGATATAATGTTTATGAATGAAAATCCCATACAAGTAACACCTTTGTTGTTAGTTAAAATTCAAGAATATGGAGAACTGGCGGGACTTTATATTAATAAAGAAAAATCAAAACTGCTATGTAAAAATATGCAAGTAAGCAAACAAAAGGAACCGCAGAAGCTAACGGGTTGTGAAGTTACCTCTAAGGTAAAACATTTGGGTGTGGAGATAACAATGAAGAATATTGATTTGTTTAAAAACAATTATGAGAAGCTATGGCGTAAAATGGATGAAGACATGATAAAATGGAATAAACTTAATTTGTCATTGCTTGGCAGAATAGCTGCAATTAAGATGAATATTCTGCCAAGAATAATGTATTTGTTTCAAACTATTCCGATTGTAAAAAACAGTAAATAATTTAATAAATGGCAAAGGAAAATTTCAGAGTTTGTGTGGGCTGGGAAGAAACCAAGGATCAAAATGAAAATTTTAACAGATGCAAAAGAGAGGAGGATTCCAATTACCAGATTTAAAACTATATCATGAAGCAGTTTGTTTAGTGTGGATAAAAGAAGCTGTTAAACAAAAAACTCTTAGCGTTGGAAGGTCATGGAAATAAATTTGGCTGGCACGCTTATATGTACTATGGGGAAAAAAAGATGGATGGTTTTTTCTCTCACCATTATATAAGAAACAATTTGCTAAATACATGGATGAAATATAAGAAATATGGGGATGAGAGAAAACCATTATGGATAGTGCCAGCAGAAGTAATAAAAATAACAGCTGAGATGGGTGAAGAAAAGTGGTTGTCATATAATCAACTATTAAAAATACAAAGTGGCAAAATAGAATTGAAAACTGCTGAAGAGCTGAATAATAAATATGATTGGTTCCAAATGCAACAAATAAAGAGCTTGGTGGAAAATGATATTAAAACTGAAGGAATAAGAAAAGAGCAAACAGAAATGGAAAAAGTTCTGCTTGGAGACAATGAAAAATTAATTTCAAAATTATATAAATTACTCTTAAAATAGTTTACGGAAGATGAAGTAGTGAAATCTCAAATGATTAAGTGGACAATTAATGTAAATAAAGAAATACAGATGGAAACTTGGGAATATTTGTGGAAGAATTCTATAAAGCTTTCGACGTGTCATAATATTAAAGAGAACTGTTTTAAAATGATGTATAGATGGTGTATGACTCCTAAAAAGTTGGCAAAGATGAACAATAAGATGCCAGATTGATGTTGGAAATGTAAAAAACATGAAGGTTCTTTCTACCATATGTGGTGGACTTGTGAAAGAGCAAAAAAGTATTGGCAGATGATTCAACAAGATTCAACAAGAAATTTCTAGGATCTTGGGATACGAATTTAAGAAAGTTGCAGAGACTTTTCTGTTGGTATTACAAATGGAAAAATTTCCAAAAGAAGATAGAACTATAATTTGGTACTTGCTTTCAGTTGCTAGGACATTGCTTCCACACAGTTGTGGAAGCAAGAAAAAATACCAGAGAAATGGGATTGGATTGTAAAAGTTATGACATGGAGTGAAATGGACAAATTAACAAGAATTTTAAGAGACTATGACTTAGAATTTTTTAAGATGGAGTGGAAAAAGTTTAGAAGATATGTAGAAAAAGAGTGGGAAATAAAAGGACACTGGGCAATTTTTGATAATGATTAAGTCTTAGAAGGAAGAAGAATATTAATCTTTGTTTTTATTAGTTAAGTGTACCTTTAAATATTAGTATTTTAAGTAAATAATACTGGCGGGCGTCAAGTAACGGGGGAAGGGATGGTTAGAAAGTAATATATGGGATAGATAAAAAGAAGTTATTAATGATGCAAGAAATAGATATTGTTACCATATGTTACTAAATAAAATTGTTTTAAATACAAATACTGAAAGAATGGGGGGGGGAGGGGGGCTTGCATGCAGAGACTAGTAGGGAGGACTCAATGAAATTCTGCAATGTGTTGCCACTAATCCTCAAATGCAGTTACACAAATGGACATTACCATCCTTACACTGTAACTCAACTAGTGATCACTTAAAAAAAAAGAATATGGCATGGCAAGGGATTGTGGGATTGGGTGTTCTGCTTATGTCAGCAAGGGGTTGAAAATGGTGATGAAATGGTGGGCATGGAAAACTAAGGAGCACTAGAAGCAGGGCAGGATGGTTGTTGAATTCCCCACTTTGAAAACGCAAGTTCAGAACTGATGCAAAAAAACCCCACAAAAATTTCAGGAAAATCAAGGGTACCAAAAACGCAGCCCAGGGAAGAGGAGGGAAGATGTGAGCTAAAAGCTGGCCCCGCAGAATCATGTGGGGAAACAATAACAAATTTTGAAATAATTTGATCATTTAGTACACGTTAGGTGCTTGTGAAGAAATGGCCTGGGAGAAATTTGGCATTTGAACATGAAATCTCCCCTAGCTATTTACTCAAATCCCTCTCTTTGTCTGAGAAATAGGGTTAAAGGTGATCCCATTTGAGGGAAATAGGTTTATGTGTCATTAGTGGACTGATTTATTTTGGGGGAAGATGAGTGGAATGTACAGCTTGGTGAGCTGCTATGTTTTTCAAGAAAGAAAGAGGAGGAAGTGTTTCCTTGTATAAACATCTGTTGTGCCCCCTCGTAGTCCCATCCAAAAGCATCTGAGAGAGCTACTTCAGCAATGATAGCATTGTTTCATAGTTGCTTGGCAAGAGTCCTTCATCCCAGCCAATGCTATCTTGCTCAGATTTTAAATGTCATTTTTGTTTAGTCTTCCCAAATGTCATATTTTCTGAATTTAACTTAAAGATGGCTGCATCAGGTTTCAGAAGTGCAGACAAATGTACAAATCCACACATTTTACCCATTACAGGATATAAAAGGAAAGTTTCCTGTGGTGGAAATAAATAGGATGGTCACCCACAGCTTCCACTGATTTAAATTCTACAGTAAATTCATGGGAATTTCAGCTGTTCAACTTCTTTGAAAACCTGGCCACTGTTCAAGTCCCAAAGGCCATATCCTGTACATATAAATTCAAGTGCTTAACCTTAAGCACCCAGTTTTGATTTTTTCCCCCTTTTGCATACATGATCAGAAGAGTTAATTTCATTGTCATGAGCCTACTATTCAAAAACAGCTATGCCACCTTGAAGTCAAACTGTATGTTTAAAAAGCTAAAATACTTTCATTCCACAACAGAGAACCTCTAAGATACCGAATCTTACAAAGCATCAAAGTATTGGTGAACTGGGGAACACTTTGTATTTAGATTCCTTTAAATGTACTTTTATGGTAATAACCAGTTGTAGAGAAATTGTGATCAGGACAGATATCTCAATGTTCCGGTGACTTGGTGGCCTACCGTAGCTTCACTCCTGGGCTTTTCTAGTGATGTCACTATAGCCCTAGATATATGACCTTATAATACTAGCAGGCAGGCTCCCAGCTATCTGTGAAACGCTTTCCTATTATGCTTCATACCCAAATATAAAACTAACTTTCACTAACTCTGAAGTGAAATATTGTGATTTATAACAAAAAAAGGTTACTTAGGGAACTTGGATACTAAATTGTTCAGATGGAATCTTTATCCTTTGATTATGTAGTTGGCTGAACAAAAGCAGTTTGATTCATTCTGTTCCAATTTAATTCCCCTTTGCAAATGACCTGATAGCTGACCCATTTTTTATGCTTAGTATCCCCAGGAAAACAAAATATATATATACAGTGATACTTGTTAATCATGACATTTTATATTTCGTGTTCCAAGCCTTTGGTTTTTTTTTTTAAAGGAACAAAAGTTATGCAAATAGATGAAGACTTCCTATATTCTATTAGTAAAATTTAGCATTAAAATTATTAAACTTTTACTCTGAGTGAACATTGTGTTTTAATAGTATAGTCAAAGAAAATAAGTGTTCCCTCTTACTTCATAAATTGCTTTATGTTTTAACATAGTGCAAATTGGGACTTTAAATAAAGATTCACTTTTCATTCTTACATAGCTTTGTTTAAAGTTGGCTTGGGTTTTTTTGAAAAAAAAAATGCTTGAACAAATGTATGTTTTTATTTCAATATTATACCAGCTAATTACATTACATTACATTACATTACATTACATTACATTACATTACATTATATTATATTATATTATATTATATTATATTATATTATATTATATTATATTATATTATATTATATTATATATGTCCTCTGGCATGTCCTAAAATGTAATGCCATAGAGAGGAGATACACACTTTATAAAGAACATAGGCAAACACAATTAAAATACAAACATGCTTAAAACTCTTGCAATGTTTTGTTTAAAATGGTAAGGTAGGGGAATAGTGAGATTTTGCAATGCAATTTTAAAAATAAAACATCAAGGAAAAGCACAAGGATTACACATCAGAAAACTAAAAAAAATAAAATGCTCTCGGCCTGGGAAAACATGAAATGGCAAGGCATTGCAAGCTTCCCCCCCTCCCCCAGGTCTACTTAGATTAGCAATGGCTCTCCAGTGTAATATCCCCCTTTGACTGTGGGTTCCCAAGTTAGAGTACTCCCTAGGCACTAGTTCTCACTCCATTTGAAAAGAGACAAAGCTGACTCAGAGCACTGATGCTTGATTTGCAAGGACACAACTTCAGAAAGCTTCAGCTGGTCATAGGAATGCTGGGAAGTTAAAGCTCTCCATTCAAACAAAGTTGCAAGGAAAATGTGGAGTGGATTTCCCATTCTGGTCTGCTCTGCCCATAGGTCTGAATGGAAAATCCATTCTGCATGTTCCTTTTCTTTTTTTTGCAGCTTTGCTTCGGCTTTAGCCTCTGAAAAGAGAAGTTAGAAGGAGCTGGGAATGTCACAGGCAGCCTCAAAGCTTTGCAAGGTGAGCACAGGAGTGGGGAGGGGGAGAAGAGAGCCCCGTGGGCCTGATTTAAGCTGTGGGCAGGCTGGTTTGGCCTACGGGACACATGTTTGACACCTCTGGTGTATATAGCATTCTGATCTCATAGAGCAGAATGAAAATAGTTGTTTGTTATTTATTTATTGGCAGCCAGCAGTGCCTGTTAAGATTTGGAGGGCTCCTATTGGCAGTTTCAAGGCAGTGTCAAGCAGAGGCAGTCTATCTGGAAATGTAATCATTCACAAACTGCCACGAACAGCACCAAAGTTTGTAAAATGTTTTCATTGAGTGCCCTTCCACAAACACCACTTCATGAACCGTGCACCAGCCAACACTTGTGATGAACTTTAGTTCATGAGCTGGTTCCTTCCTATCTCTAGCTCCCACTCCTGTTGATCTGTGGTAGCCATTTCTATGTGATGGTATCCTACTTAATTAATTAAGTAAGTAGATTTATATCCCACCCTCCCTGATGAAGCAGGCTAAGAGTAGCCTACATATCAACAGGGCAATTACATAAAACTAATTAAAACAAATATAGACAGTAACACAGTAAAAACATTAAAACAATGACAGGTGCTATATCAACAATCTAGAAATGGTAATATATTTAATGATGATGGAAGCAGCATGTCTATTTCATATTTTTCAACTATTTCATCCAGATGTGTTGTAGACACATAGGATCAAGTCTGTGCATCGAGGTGGTCAGTTCACTTCCTTTAATGTGGCAGTCTCCAGACTGTGCAGTCAAAGACTTCATGGAAGAGCACGGTCTTTCAGCACCCGTGGAATTGGGAGAGATCCTGCAGGGCCCTTACATCCTCAGGGAGCTCATTCCACCAGCATGGAGCTGCAACAGAGAAGGTCCTGGCTCTAGTAGACTTTAGCCTGGTTTCCATAGGGCTAGGGATCAAAAGAAGGTTTTGGAACTCTGACGGTAGTATTCTCTGAGGAATGTGCAAGGAAAGGCAGTCCCGAAGGTATTTATTTATTTTATCAAATTTATATTCCGCCCTCCCCTAATGGGCTCAGGGCAGCTAACAACAACAAATTAAACCACATAAACATTAAAAACAAGATACATAATAAAACCATTCATACAATTTACAATCCTAAAACCAAGATGTACATTTCTAATTTCTCTAATGTTCTTGTTTCAGTATAAAATTCAGTATGCAGATCCCTGGTCTTATAGGGCTTTAAAGGCAAGAACCAGCACCTTGAAGTGAATCACTATGCAATAGGTAACCAGTGCAGTGTTTTCAGTACAGGCTGAATGTACTCCCACAGGGGGAGCCCCGATAGTAGTGTGGCTGCAGCATTCTGCACCAGTTGAAGCTTCCAAGTTGCGACAAGGGCAGCCCCATGGAGAGAACATTACAGTAATCCAACCTTGAGGTGACCGTAGCATGGATCACTGTCACTAAGTCGCTGCATTCAAGGAAGGGGGCCAGCTGCCTTATCAGCCAAAGATGGTAGAAGGCTGATTTGGCAGTGGCTGCTACCTGGGCCTCCACTGTTAAAGAGGGATCCAGAAGCAACCCTAAGCTCTTCACTTTTGACACCAATATAAGAGGCACCCCATTGAAAGCTGGTAGTGGAATCTGCACTCTCAAACCGCTATGACTTAGATACAGGACTTCCGTTTTTGTCAGATTCAGTTTCAGTTGACTCAGCCTGAGCCACCTCACCTTGCAACACCCTTGCAACGCCTGGGCCAGATTTTCCAGGGCACAATCAGACCAGCCACCCACCAACAGATAGAGCTAGGTGTCATCTGCATATTGATGGCAATCTAGCCCATAACTTTGGGCAATCCGGGCAAGGGGGCGCATATAGATGTTGAACAACGTCAGGGAGAGAGGCACTCCGCATATAAGTCATCAGGACTGCTGCTCCTCTATTGCCACTCTTTGTCTCCAACCCTGGAGAAAAGAGGAGAGCCATTGTAAGGCCAATCCTAAATCCCAGTGTCGCCGAGGTGGTGGGTCAGTAACTGATGGTTGACCATGTCGAACGCAGCCAACAGGTCTAACAACAGCAGTACTGCCAAACTGCCTCAATCCAGATGCCTCTGATGGTCATCTGTGAGAGTGACTGAAACTGTCTCTGTCCCATGACCAGGGTGAAAGCTGGATTGAAATGAGTCTAGTACAGAAGTGTCCTCCAAAAAGCTCTGCAGCTGTAACGCTACTGCCCTTTCAATAATCATGCCCAAAAAAGGCAAGTTTGACAATGGCCGATAATTTGCTAGTACAGCTGGGTCTAATGATGGCTTTTTTAAGGAGAGGACAGACCCTTAAGAGGCTGAGGGAAGATCCCTTCAAGTAGTGACCTGTTGACAATCTCCCTCAAAGGATCCTGTAGTCAAAGTATTTTATTGTTGCAGCCAGGGCTTTTTTGGTAGAAAAAGCCCAGCAGGAACTTATTTGCATATTGAGCCATACCCCCTGATGTCACCAGTGTTCCACATAGCGTTTTTTAATAGAAAAAGCCCAGCAGAAATTCATTTGCATATTAGGCCACACCGCTTGACACCCAGTCAACCGGAACTGCGTTCCTGTGCATTCCTGCTCAAAAAAAGCCCTGGCTGTAGCCATAGGCCATAACAACCCAGCAACCCCCCCCCCCCCGAGTATACAGTTTACTTCCAGTCATAAAAACTGAAACATAAAATATATATAGCAAAATACAGTACTGTGAACAAGATTTAAAACACATATAATAAAACAATGTGACAGAACAACTTGGCCAATTTTTTTGTATGGGTGGCTGTAGTTATCTTCTTCCTTATTTTTATTGCTAAAAAGATGAAAGTAGCCACCTTAAGGGTAACATCTGGAATGGCATCAGTCAATAAAAAATTATTACATCCCTCTTCTGATTTAAACTTTGTGAGAAATTGATCCAGCGCTTTATTTCCGATGGGCTCATAAAATGGACAGGATAGAATACAATGAACAATATCTGATTGGTACCACAGGAACAAAGACTCTGGTTCACAGATATTTTTTTTAAATCTACCCTGAAGGTACAAGGATGACATGGTTTGGAAACGGGCTTGGGTAAATGCCTTTCTTAAAGGGGCATTTGAGAGGTCAGCTAGATAGCGGGAAAAGGATTTATTTTTCTTGAACTGGGGATACCAGATAGAGGATTTAGATTGACGGATCAGATTGATGTCATGAAGGGCATCCTTTTCAAAAATCCAGTCCTCAGTTTACCTGGGTCCCAGCCTATTACCAACTTTAAAGAGGGTAAAGAGTAAGTTTGTAAAATGGGAGAAAATAATTTGGACCACACATTCATATTGCTGAAGTACTGAAAACTGTGTTTTACCAGGTGGTAGTCTGGAATACTACTAAGCTTCTTTTAGTATTTTAACAGTATCAAGTGGGCTCTAGAGGTGATTGAGGGCAAACCGACCTCTAGTCTCAGGTGTGGAGCAGGGGTACCTTGGGGAAGACCCAAAATTTTCCTTAAAAAGGTATTTTGGATAAATACCTAGCTGGGTATTTTCTCATTCCACCCCCAGATTTCTACTCCATACAGAGGCTGTGACACCACCTTTCTCTCGAAGATCTTTAGGCTGGAGGCATTAACTGACCACCCTTTGAAAAATTTTTAAAATAACTCCCATAGTATTGCGTACAGTTAAAAGAGTGCCATTAAGATAGGCTTGCCAGGACTGGGACCTCTGGAGCACTATGCCAAGATATTTAAAAAAGGAGCATTGGTCTGTTTCATGACCGTTAATGGACCTGCTGTGTTCTGGGCTATTATTACCCAAAACTACAATTTTTGTTTTACTGTAATTGATTTTCAGTTCCTGTAGTTCCACCCAGCTAGCTTTAATTAGCCATGATAGGCATGGGTCCAAGCTACAGATGGTTGGGTGTACAGAAGTGAGAACTCTGTCAACTTCCTCTAGGCTGAGTGAACTGGTCCAAAATCTGACTAGAAGATGTGCATGGAGCCTCAAGCTTATTCACTGTTTCAACTGTGATGGGGAGGTCATGGTGGAGTGACAGGACCTTATCTGTGAAAAAGCTTGCAAAAGCCTCACAGCCTATGTCCAGTTCCCTAGCATTTAGTCTATCTTGTAGTAGGGTAGTAAGAGACCAAATTATACTAAACAATTGTGCTTGGTGCGAATTTGCTGATGCAATCATGGCCATAAACTTAACTGCCATCTTATAGGTTCTGATAAACAACCTATAAGATGTTCTTGTTGTTTTGTCGCAGGCGCATCACCACTGCCTCTCTAGCTTTCCGAGCCGCTATTTCATCAGCTGCAATTCTATTATTATTTTTTTATTTTTATTAAATTTTATTTATATCCCGCCCTCCCCGCCTAGGCAGGCTCAGGGCGGCTAACAACATTCGAGTAAAATATTATACAATATGCAATAATTGAAATGACATTAAAATTATACAATAATTAAATACATATCTTAAAAACCGATCCAGTTTATATAATTTATAACTTAACAGCAGCAGAGATGTTCCGGGCGCTATTCTATCCATTTACTTATCTATATAATGGCAAGGATCACTATAGAGTTACTTTGTTAGATCATCAGTTCGACCATCCTTTGTCAGCAATCTGGGAACGCCTGCCTAAAGAGGATGGTCTTGCAGGCCCTGCGGAATTGGTCTAGGCTCTGCAGGGCCCGCACCTCTTCCGGGAGCTGGTTCCACAGGCACGGGGCTGCCACGGAGAAGGCCCATACACGAGTGTTCTGTAATTTCGCCTCCCTTGGCCCAGGGACAGTCAGCTTGTTCTTCCCTGCTGACCTCAGTGCTCTTTGGGGCTCATATGGGGAGAGACGGTCCTTCAGGTAGGCAGGTCCTCGACCATATAGGGCTTTAAAGGTAATGACCAGCACTTTGTTGCGAATCCGGTATATAACTGGCAGCCAGTGCAGTTCGCGCAGCCTTGGCTGTATGTGCTCCCATTTCGGGAGTCCTAATAACAGCCTGGCCGCTGCGTTCTGCACTAGCTGCAGCTTCCGGGTTCAACACAAAGGCAGCCCCATGTAGAGGGCATTACAGTAGTCCAATCTTGAGGTGACCGTCGCGTGGATCACTGTTGCCAGGTCCCGGTGCTCTAGGAAAGGGGCCAACTGCCTTGCCCGCTTCAGATGAAAAAACGCCGACTTGGCAGTGGCAGCTACCTGGGCCTCAATTGATAGTGAAGGCTCCAGTAGAACTCCCAAGCTCCTGACCTGGCGCTTCCGGGTTCGCTTCCGGGTTCCCATCAAAAACCGGGAGAGGTATTTCCCTTCCCAGAGCATCGCGGCCCATGCAAAGGACCTCTGTCTTCGTCGGGTTCAGCTTCAGTCCACTCAGCCTAAGCCAGGTTGCCACTGCCTGCCATGCCTGGTCCAAATTCCCTGGGACGCAGCCAGGCCGGCCATCCATTAGCAGATAGAGCTGGGTGTCATCTGCATATTGATGACAGCCCAGCCCAAACCTCCGGGCAATCTGGGCAAGGGGGCACATGTAGATGTTAAATAACATCGGAGAGAGAACCAATCCCTGAGGCACCCCACAATCTAGTGTGCGCCTCCGGGAGAGCTCACCCCCAATTGCCACCCTTTGTCCCCGTCCTTTGAGGAAGGAGGAAAGCCATTGTAAGGCCAGCCCCCTAACCCCTATGTTGGCAAGGCGGCAGGTCAGTAACTGATGGTTGACCGTGTCAAATGCAGCCGACAGATCTAACAACATCAGCACCGCCATGCCGCCTTGATCCAGTTGCCGTTGGAGGTCATCCACCAAGGCGACCAGCAGTGTCTCCGTCCCATGGCCCGGGCGAAAGCCGGACTGGCAAGGGTCTAGGACGGAAGTGTCATCCAGAAACCTCTGGATTTGCAGCGCCACTGCCCTCTCAATAATTTTACCTAAAAACGGTAAGTTGGAGACCGGTCGGTAATTTGCCAATTCGGCCGGGTCTGCTGTACATTTTTTCAGGGAGGGACGGACCAAAGCCTCTTTCAGAGGTGATGGGAAACGCCCCTCTAAGAGGGATCTATTTATTATGTCCCGTAGAGGACATCTAAGCTCCCTCTGGAAGGATTTAATCAGCCAAGAGGGGCAAGGGTCCAAATCCCAAGTTGTTGGTCGTGCAACTGAGAGAATTCCATCGACTTCCTCCGGGCTGAGTGGGTCGAACCGATCCAACACTAAACCTGAAGACAGGCACGGAGCCTCAAGTTCCTGTCCTGTTTCCAATGTGGTAGGCAGGTCTTGGCGGAGCGACGTGATTTTATCTGCAAAATGTTTCGCGAAAGCCTCACAGCCTATCTCTAATTCTCTAACATTTGGTTTGCCTTGGGGCAATGTGGTAAGATCTCTAATTATACTAAACAATTGTGCTGGGCGCAAATTTGCAGATGCAGTCTTGGCTGCAAAGTAATCCTTCTTTGCAGCCTTGACTGCCATCTCATAAGACTTCATAAATGTTCTATAGGATGTTCTCGTCGCTTCGTCCCGAGTATGCCGCCACTGCCTCTCTAGTCGTCTGAGCCCCTGTTTCAGTTGGCGTAGCTCCAAGGTATACCATGGAGCCAGCCTCCTGCGAGGGCGCAGAGGACGTCGGGGTGCGATTTCATCGATAGCCCTGGATAGTCGGCCTTGCCAGGCCTCCACCAGGTCATCGAGGGAGTCGCCAGGGGGCCAGGGATCCCCAGTGCCATTTGGAACCGTTCCGGGTCTATCAGGCTCTGGGGGCGAGCCAAAATAGGCTCTCCGCCCATACAGGGTTGGGGTGGTATCTCCATACGGGCCTTGAGGGCTAGGTGATCCGACCATGGTACCGCTTCAACCGCGATATCGTTCACCAAAATCCCGGACGCAAAGATCAGGTCTAACAATTCTAGGGTATGCCTCGGTGCTAGCTTTGAATGGAGGCGCAGAGGGCGCTGGGGAGCAATCTCATCAATAGGCTTGAGGTTTTTCCTCTTACCTTTCCTCCAGCTCCTTCAACTTGGGACTTGCCCACTGAAGTAAGAGCCACTTGAATGAAGGCTTCCTAGGCTGGAGGAAGACTTCAGACATTACTTAATGGAGTGGTAGGACACAGGTCACTGAGTTATTTGCCACATAGCTACACATTCATGGGCCATGCATGTCATTGGGGAGGGCTTTGGTAGAGCTGGTATTTCCTTTCTGCCTTGCATCTAGTTTTGTTTTTTTTAGCAGCCTACAAACAATGTGGTTGATGTCTCCATTCATTTTTTTCTTTTTGGTAAGAGTTTTTCTTAAGTTTGTAGAACTTGAGATTCAGATGTGGCTGCCAAGTAACAATGTGTTCTTTAGCAGCTATAGCATATCAATAGAAATGATTAGATATAACAGAGATACCATTTAGAAAATGTCTAGGCTACATTGTTATAGTTCTGTTTCAATGTGCCCAAGGTGTTTACAAAAAAAATTAAATATAACTAGCACATGTTACCTGAATTGCCCTAAAATTATGTTTTGGGGAATTAGAGGGAGGGCAATCAGGCTTTAGCGAGATCGGAATCTATATATACAGAACTAGCTCCTTTGGAAGTCACTCAATAATGAGATATCTAATAATCAAGGGTGTTTATTATAAAATAAAGACAAGCATACAAGGGCATAAAACCATACAACACACATACAAGCCTAAGATATGAAATTGATAGAGGGGTAACACAAGGGTAAAACATAGACAGGGTATACTACCTGGTCCTGATGGGCTTAGGGTCCAGTTACAACCTGACGATATAGACATGCACTGCCATGTGCCATGCCTGATGCTCCATACTTAGAGTAGGGAGAGGGGAACAATCTGGTTACATGTTGCTCAGGCAGAGAGTGCGAGAGATGAAGCCTTCTCTCCTATTATTGTATTTTGGAAAGAAAGAGGTCCTCCCAAAAAGGGGCTGGCTTGTTGATGGGAAGTGTTTATTCTATTCTGGGTACCTGATTGGGTGCCCACCTCAAGCCTATGAGCAGACCTGACTGTGGTCACCTGAATGGATCTCCAGGTAACAATGGGACAGGGGGAGGCTCCAAATCGACAGTTAGGGCAAGACATGGGCGAGTCATGGGTGGAGGGGATTAAAACAAGCTATACAAACTTATCTAAAAGTGACAATAGAGAGCCAAATTGATACCTAAGGTGACACCCGATCTACACAATAGCTCTGGGTAAGGCTGTTCTTCCTCTTCTTCCTCCTCTTGCTGGCACCATTCTTTGTCTTGAGTTCCATTTGACAAAAGCTTGGGCAGTCCGGCAGAATCCACGCCTAAGATAAGCGTGATTCCCTTATGCAGGTGATTGAAGCAGCTGATGGATACATGAGCCTCTCATTTCTCTGTCATGAAGTCTGGCGGTGCAGGAAAATGGTCGCTTGATGATGTTAGCCTTGGAACATGACTTTTCATGGAAAAGGCTGGAAACCACTTGACTAGACTGCTCATGGCGGGGTGACTTCTTCTACTGCAATGACCAAGATGGTGCACGCACGGAGCAGCTGGAAGCTCATCTATACTCCTGGCTAGCACCCTTTCAGAGATAGAGAGTACTGCTGTAAAGCTGAGGCTTTTAGTATCCACATAGGTCCTTTAGAAAATGGCAGTTAAAACCCATGTCTCAGAGCAGATGTGTGTGAGTTGAAACTTCAGGCACGCTGGCAACCAAACTAGTGATCACAATGTCTATATATAAATAAAAATAGGGGGCTCTTGCTCACAGATCCCACCCCCCCTTCAAGACCTCTGTCACCAGCTAGAGACGGAGTCTTGACTTGCACCACAGTCCTTAGCTGGTCTTGACAGGCAACATCCTCGTGGAGCAAAGTGGTTTTTTTCCGGTATTAATCTTTTTATTTTTTTCTCCAAAACCCAAGAACACAAATGAAATACAAACAAAGCCAACAACCACAACCATAAAACTAAACAAACAACATAACATAAATTAGGATGGAAAATGCAGCTTCCATTCATTCACTAATACACAACCCTATATCTTTTTCACAATTATTTTTAACCCCATTTCTCTCAACATATTAGCTTACTAACCTTTTAACCGGCTTCATTCACTGAATAAATAATAAGTAGATCCACATACCATTATTTACATTTGCATATCCAATAGTTTACATTTATTCTATTCTGTTCACAAAATATTTGACAAAAGGAAGAAGAAAGACAAAACAAAAACCCTTCACCCTCTTCTCTCCCTTTCCCCCCTCTTTCTTTCTTTCTTTCTTTCTTTCTTTCTTTCTTTCTTTCTTTCTTTCTTTCTTTCTTTCTTTCTTTCTTTCTTTCTTTCTTTCTTTCTTTCTTTCTTTCTTTCTTTCTTTCTTTCTTTCTTCCTTCCTTCCTTCCTTCCTTCCTTCCTTCCTTCCTTCCTTCCTTCCTTTCTTTCTTTCTTTCTTTCTTTCTTTCTTTCTTTCTTTCTTCCTTCCTTTCTTTCTTCCTTTCTTCCTTCCTTTCTTTCTTTCTTTCTTTCTTCTTCTTTCTTTCTTTCTTTCTTTCTTTCTTTCTTTCTTTCTTTCTTTCTTTCTTTCTTTCTTTCTTTCTTTCTTTCTTTCATTTCTGGAGGGTTCAGTAATTTTTAATAATTGGTCTGTTAAGACTTTGTACCTCGCCTCACCCATTTTTCTATTGATGGTACTATGGTCTTCCTTCTGAGAGGGATAGTTTCTATTATGAGCTGAATTACCCTTATATGGATCCTCTATTTCGTCCCTGTATCCATTTCTGTTACTACTACCAATGCATCATTTGCACCATGTGAAAGGTCTTTTTCTTGTTTTTGTTCCAAAACCTCTTGAGGTCTCAAACTATAAATTACCTTCCAGCTCAGGACTAACTAACTTTCCTTCTTTAATCACTTGTCTTATCTACCGCCACTATTTGATTCGCAACCTTCATTTTAATATCCAGAGGTTCTAAAGACTGACTTAAGCCCCAAATCTCTTCCTTAGTTCCTACTATTTGTTCCTTTAGGCCATCCATTTTTGAATGTAATCCACCCATCTGCTCTGCAAGATTCACCTGCATCTGATTCAGTACTGTCCTAAAATAAATGTGCATATTATCTTGTAATTTTTTGATCATGTCCTGAAATATTGTAGGCCCCAATGATTTTGGAGCACCTAGTAAGGCTGCTGTCTTGACTGACATATTATCCTTATTTGTATTAGTATTCATATCCCAATTCTATATCTTCAATTTTTCTTATCTCTTAGACAAGATTTATAGTCCAAAAATTTTATAAACCAATAATTCAACGTAGCTTCAAGTTCATCTTTACTAGATTTCATCTCTTACATAAGCTTCATACTACAGACTTTCACCACTACATACTCCATACTTTCAGCACTTACCCACACACACACGCACTGCCGCACCTTTCAACCAAAACTCAACCTTATATTAACTTTCCTTCATACAACACAATCATATCACTTTATCCTTAAACATTCATTCACACTCACTCCTAAACTCTCTCACTCTCTCTGTGTGTTATATATGTAGCCGCTTCTCTCCGTCTTCTGTCTTCCTCTCTTCTTAGCTTCACCTTAGATTACTCTCACTTCAATCTCATAGCATAGTCCTTTCTCTCTTCTTCTTACTTCTCACTTGCTATTCTCCTCCCTGCCGAAATTCATCAAAATAGTCTCAAGATAATCTCAAAAGTAGTCCCAATTTTAACAATGTTCAATAATTTCAGCTTACTCAGTCCAGTTTCTTTTCCACCACGCCAAACCGCCACTGCTGCTCCATTCCTCTCCTCTGCTTCCTCTGTTAATCAGAGTGCCCCTCCTAACTAAAACATGGAGCCTTTAGCTAAACTATTCAAACATCAAATTTAAAAAAGAAAAACCAATCCAATAGGCTTCTGCTTGTCCTTTTAAATACTATGAGGATACCATGTATGTTTGTGGCTACATAATGCATGTATGTGTGTGAAAGAGTGTACAGATTTGGAAAGGCATAACTTTACAATACCCCTGGTTAGTTCAGGACTACTAAAATAAATCTGGAAACAATTCTGTTAAACTTGTTCCCTTAACAATGAAGCATTACTTACTAAGATACACTAAAACAAAAGAATGTATAACAATTCCTAAAACATATAACAATGAGGGAAATATGCAGTAACAATTACAGGCAATAATACAGAGCATGTGCAATATGATACATATGTGAGCAAGTTAGACTATGAAGAAGATATTGGATTTATATCCCGCCCTCCACTCCGAAGAGTCTCAGAGTGGCTCACAATCTCCTTTACCTTCCTCCCCCACAACAGACACCCTGTGAGGTGGGTGGGGCTGGAGAGGGCTCTTACAGCAGCTGCCCTTTCAAGGACAACCTCTGCCAGAGCTATGGCTGACCCAAGGCCATGCTAGCAGGTGCAAATGGAGGAGTGGGGAATCAAACCCGGTTCTTCCAGATAAGAGACCGCACACTTAACCACTACATCAAACTGGCTCTCATGTACACTCATGTACACTTAACTCATGTACATTTATGGCAGGCAACTTATTGTAGTATGGATGATCAGGATAACACATTCAAACATAGGTGAGAGCATTGCTAGAGATGGGCAGTCCATACTGGCTACATTGTTTGCATTAGAAAAACCATTTCCCTGTTCACCACCTCTCCCCAGCAACCAGCGAAATCTGTTTTTATTGCAGCCAAAAAGGAATAGGCAATGGTGCTTCCCAGCCTGTCCACCCTGAACATAGAGCAGCTGTGTGGAATTGGGGAAAGGAACAGGAAGGAACAAAAATTCACCTATAACCACATGAGGGATGATTCTGTACCATTGCAGGTAGCAGTAAAAGCAGAACAAAATACATACATTCAGCCATACTGGAGGCTAAATAGAAGAAAGGATCCTTAAACAACTATTAGTAAAGTGTTCTCCTGTCCAGGAGATGGCAACCAGTGAGCTTTTACATCACTGGAGTTCCTTATTATTACAAGGTCACATATCATACTTGTTACACTATGCATTCAGAACTTTAGGAGGCTTCTTCCTTTTCAAGGAAGAAAAGGAATGTCCAAACGTACACAATTCAGAAAACCCAAACCACAATACTCTGTTGCAACAGAAATGAATAAAAGAAACATAAAATTATACTTGTGCACATAGTTGGAGCTCCAGGGAAAATGACCAGGATTGGGGGCGCCCCTGTGTTATAAAAAATGGTCACCAAAAGGGAGGAAAAACTTTTGCTATAGCTTTGGAATATGAGGAGTTTTGAAAACAAGTGAGAAAAGTTTAAAACATTGAGATCTCAAGGAAAACAAACAAACAAAAACAATGCCAGCTGTAATATATATATATATATATATATATATATATATATATATATATATGTATAGGGTAGGGGTCAGACCTAAAGTGATAGTGAATTGGCTTGGGGAAATTAAAACCCTAGGAATCAGTGGGGTGAAAAAGTCCCATTGAATCCAGTTCTTCTCTGTGCCAATTCAGTAAAACCTTTGGTCTGGTAGTCTCACATGTTAGCATGGATTTCAGCAAAAAAACAAAATAAAAATCCTAAGAAGCAACATAATGGTTACACATACACAAAACAATTCTTAACAGACCTACCCACAACACTTAAAAATACTGAGCATGCATTAAACTTGACTTGTAAGTCCAGATTACCTGTATATATGTTGAAAGAAAAGATGAGTGAAATTTAACAAAACAATGAGAAAATCCTAGAAATCAAATTCTGGTTAATATACCTTGACAAACACATAAAACAATTCTTAAATTTACTTATAATAAGCATGCTATATATATATATATATATATATATATATATATATATATATATATATATATATATATATATATATATATATATATATATATATATATATATATATATATATATATATATATATATGTATGTATGTGTATATATATATATATGTATGTATGTGTATATATATATATATATATATATATGTATGTATGTATGTATGTATGTATATATATATATATATATATATATGTATGTATGTATGTATGTATGTATATATATATATATATATGTATGTATGTATGTATGTATATATATATATGTATGTATGTGTGTGTGTGTATATATATATATATATATATATATATATATATATATATATGTATATATGACTTAAGAGAAAAACTGGTAAGGAGCTTGCACAGTCAGGATAAGGCTTGTGTGGAAGTGCAAGGGTATAATTTAAACGTTTGTTTAAGTTGTTTCAGCAGAAAGAGATTTTACAAAAATTGCAAAACTTTAACCCATTGTCTCATATAAGACTCACTAGAAATAGAAATAAAACAAATATGAGGGAGAGAAAAACATCAGCAGTTTCTCTTCCTAGGCACCTAGAGGCATGCTGCTGGAGGATTAATGATGAACTGAACTTTGAGATGCCAGCTCCAGGCTGGAGGTTCCTGGAGAACTGAGAGGCCAGGATGTAATTAGCAGAAACAAAAAGTGTGAGAATCCATTTCCAAGATGCTGCAAACAATAAAATCATCCTCAGCAATCCGGGATTTCTGATAACAAGTGGGCTTTTAGATGTTCCAATTCTGAGAGAGAAAAAAGTTTTCTGCTAAAATAAAAGCACAAAATAACCTTTTTGAAGGTGTCTCTTCTTAAAAGGAGGGTCAAAGCTATAAGTCTGTGTATAATGATGGCAGCAGCCAATAAAATCAATATTCAAAACTCACAAGAAAGAACAAAAACAATTTGTCAAAGGAGAAAAAAAAACTTCTATAAAGAACTCTCAGCTTTAAGCCAATTTCAGGCTGAGCATTTTTCTCTGCAATTTGAACCTTGGGATGCCAGCTCCAGCCTGGAGATTACCAGATATTTGAAGGCTGTGTTTGAAAACCACAAGGAAGGGGTCCATTTTTCTTAGACACTTTTCTCAAGAGACACTGTACTTAATGTTATAGGCATAGGTTATAATTCTGGGAGTGATCTCCAGGTTCCTACTGGAGGCTGGCAACCTTACAAGGGTGGCCATGTTTGAGTAAGCCAAGGGGCTTAACTGATTTGCCTGTTAACTGATGCTCTCCCATTAGCTGTATTTGTGGGGGACTGCAGTATTTAAAGAAAAAGTTTGGCAATTTAAAAAGGTGTTGAATTTATATCTTTAAAACCCAACATCAGGAGAAGAGGAATAGTCCAAGAAAATATTCCAAAATATCTCAATGGTATCTTCCCCCCTAGCACTGGAAATGGGGGGAAATTTTTTATGAAAAAATTCCTTCCCTATTGGGTGGAGAAGGGAAGTTTTGTTTACAAAAAAGTTTAAACAGAAACAGCAGATTTGGCTAGATATTTAACTTCCAGTACTCTCTTATCTGATCTTGTTAAGTTTTTAAGCAAGATTGGTACAAAAGAAGGTGGAGAAGCGGAAAATAATGAACTTTCTGCCTGGATGGGGCTCAGTTTTTCTAACTCCTCTCAATTTCTTTAACTCAGACTGAATTTAGCTGAGTTTCTTTCCTCTTTTTTTTTCTTAAATACATATCTAGAGAGTCTGCTGGAGATCTGCCAATCGATACTATATTGGTTGCTGCTGCTTCTGCAGCTGAAGGTTCTATTTTTATTTTTATTTTTGCACTTTAAGATTTAAACTACAGACTTCCCCATTTATGGTTAGCTGACTTATCACAATTGTCTTTTGGGAAAGGGAGGACAAAACCTCTTTAGATTACCAACACTGAATTTGATCTCTTCTGAGGCTCTGCAAAAAGTTTTCCTAGCCAGAAATCCAATGGGAAATACTAGGACAAAAAGCTCTTTGCAAAGATGGTGGCAAACAAAAATTCTTATTACTTAAGGAGATTGAATTAATTTTGTATCAGAGAAAGGGAGTTTTCCATCTCTTAGTCACATAGTTAAGATTTTCAAATGGCCAAAAACTCTTACTAGCTGGTTATAGATTTTTTAAAAAGGAATGGTGTGTCTCTCTGAAGGCACGTGGCTGCTTGTATTTTCAAGGAGAGAAAATTGGGGTGAATTTTTCTTAATTTCTCGGGGCAATGTATTTCAAAACTCTATTCCTTTGCCTTGGTTACTTATCAAATCTTTACTGCTACGGATTTCAATTGAGTAAGAGGGAGGACAATTAGCATTTCTTCCTGATGGAAAGAGAGCATAAGAACTCATTTGCATATAGTCTCCTTAGGGAGCTTTCAGCCCAAATTTTGTTGAGCTCAGGGTATTTGGCACAATGCCCAAACAATTGTGTTAAGTCGGCACCATTGGATAGGAAGTCATGACCTTTGTACACCACATCACTGAGTTTTCCTTAGTGAAGGGACCCATCAGATCTGCAATGATTTTTGACTCTTCAAACTCCCAGAGGACCTTTTTCCTAACTTCCTCACTAGATATCTTTCCTGCAGCTGTGGTAATGGTGACCTCTTTATGGTGCACCAGGTTAATGGGCTGGTAGGCTGCTACGGGGGTCCTGAGACTAGATTCAGTCTCTTGGGATTGCTTCTACTCCTCTTTTCCTCAGAGTTTGGCATCATCTCTGTCAAGTCCCTCCATTTCTGGACATAATTCACTTTTATCAATTTCTCCTTCCTCCGCTCTGGCCCCCCTGTTCTTTTGTTTAACTTCCTTCTAGGTCCCACTAAGATTCCCAATCCTTTCTCCCTGCAAGTTCAAAATATAGAATAGATACATTGGTCCATAACACAATTTGATAGCAACAGTCATATAGTACCTTTAATTAGGATCAACTAGTATTGATTATGATCAACTAGTGATTTGCACTTGGGGGAAAAAAAACAATTTTTCAGATATGCAGGTTATTTGGGTCTCTGATACCATTTCTGAATGCATATTTAGATGCTTTTTCTTTGGAATCTCAAAATTTATGTCTATTATTCCCCATGGAAGACTATTTCCAGAGGGCTGGAATGCCTATTTGTCAAGTAAATGACACCAAATGTGCAGGTAACTCATTCCTAACTGTCACTTAGAGACCCTCCCCTCCAAGCAAAATGAATGAAGGGTTCTGACTTACATCCTACTTATTTTCATTGTTTCTCAAATATTTCCTGAATTTTTTGAGACCAAATTCCCAGTATTCTTGAAAACACAAATATCATTATGGATACCCAAATATATCTGGAAAATATCAATGTTTCTAAAATATATATTGACCCAAAACATCCAAATGCTAGGTTGACCCTAGACTCAACCAAGTGTCACACTGTTTGTCAGCTATGACACATTCCCTTTAGCAGACGGAATGTCTGTGAACATTTCATAATATCACAAGCAACTCTGCCTACTGCAATGCTGAGCTCAAAGTTAATAGGCAGGCAGTAGATACTTGGCAGGTAGCATCATTAAGGACACACACAGAGCCCATATATTATCTTGGGAGAAGGAATGTAGCCTTCTATTGCTGAGGCAACCATGATGATATTTCCTGCCTTGACTCACTACTCTTATATGGTTTTTGTTGCCTGCTCTCAGCACGGTGCAGTGAAACAAAGCGTTGGCTGCACTAGTTGTGTTGCTATTCTTATGTTGGGAAGGTGGGAGACAAAAATGCCTCAGCAGAACATGGTAATGCAAGGAATATTGGTCTGGTTGCCTCAGCAATGGGGTCCCTCTTTGTGAGCATTTTCATACTATTTTATGCCCCCTCCCATCACTTCAAGGAAGGAGAGCTGTTCAGAGACCACATGACCATCTGTGAAACCATGTGTTCATGATTTGTCCCAATTTTAATAACATCTATTGTTCATTCTTGTGCATGAGCCAATGAACACATAAATGGGAATGAGAATCACATGAGATGACTCTGCCAAAAGGTGTTCTCCAGTGGTTCCAGGAGTGGTCTAGTCCTTACTCCCAGGATCATAGCTCCTCCTCTCCAAAGGCAGGGCTGACAAACTTTAACCTTGGGGGGGAGGTGCCTGTCCCTTGACTTCCAGTCTTTTCGGCCTTGCCTTCTGAGCAGGATATGCTGACAGAGCTCCTGTTAGCTCTTGGCACAGAGAAACAAACAAAAAAAAAAAAAGCAACAAGGCAGTAGAAAGAAGATGATGAAAAGGGGGAAAACAACCCCCCCTGCTGCCACTAGAACTGCCTGCAGCAAAGCGGCACGTTTCTCTTTGATCCTCCATGGCAGAGCGACACTGGTTCCCACATTCCTCCCTCTAGGCACCCCAGCAATCCCAGGGTCCAGGAGAGTGGCAGTTGAACTCGCCAAGGCCGGGAGAGGATACACAGCAGCCGCAGAGCCCTCTCATGCAGCCAGACCCAACCTTCAGTTCCCGAAGAAAGACTCAATGAGGTCTTGGCGAAGCAGTCCAGCTGACTTGAGCCCTCCCTCCTGAGCCAAGGTGAGAACTTCTCGGATGGGAAGCCATGCCTCGGAAACCCTTGGGGGGAGGGGGGAGGTCAACCCCAGTTTTCCCCCACCTCAGTCCCAGAACAGAACTCCCTTCCCTCCCTTGCACAGCAGACCTGGGAGCCCTAGCACCCCTCCTGAAGGAGTGGACAACTTCTTTTTGCGGGGCTAGCTCATGCAGGGGAAAGTAGGAGGAGGGAATAGAGAGGCGGGAATGGCGGTCATCTTATGTCCTCCTTTGCTTTCACTTTCAGTTTTCCGCCCCCAAAATGGCTACCCCCTCAGACTTTCCTACAGGGAAAGCCATGGACAATACTTCTTGTGACCTGGACCTCTCTGATTCCCCAGTCCAGGATGACAGGGCAGACAACCATTCTGTGGACCTGTTTGGGGAGGACGCCAAAGCCGACCTTTTTTCCTGGATAAAGCAGCTAATTAAAAGGGAGATGCAGGGGGCAGCCACTGCAAGTAACCAGTCAGATCCTCCTTCAAAGAGGATCTCAAAGCTGAACCATAGAGAGCCGGACAGGGATGAGGAGGCTTTCCCCCCAGACCACCCAAATGTAGAAAGCAGGGCCCCAGGTTTCCCTGCAATCTCACAGCATCTCATGTTCAGACCGGGAGGAGGACTCAGAGGTCTCTGATTCCTCACTGCCCAAAAGAGGATGGGGAACTTTCTGACGAGGAAGAAGTGGTGGCTGCCACCACTCACTCCAAGCTTTTCTTACAAGACCTTTACTCATGCTTACTAGTTAAGGTAGTAAGGACATTAGAGTTGCAGCACACCCCAAAGATCAAAGAGGAGGAAGAAGTAGACTTACTGGTGGGCCTCGAAGGCACGATCCCGAAGTCAGGCTACAAGCCACTCCAGGTTCCCCTCCCTCCAGGCTTCTACTCCATCATCAAGGCTGAGTGGGAACATCCAGCCAAGCCTAAAGCCTCGTCCCCAATGTTCTCTAAATTCTATTCTTTCACGCAAGTACCTTTGGTTTGCCTACAATTGACACCATTTCTAATAGCTCCCCCCCTTCAGGCTCAAGTCTTCCCCCAGGGTCTTCACCAAGGTGTTGGTAACCCTAGTGGCAGTGCTCCAGCTTCAGGGGGTGTCCTTATTTCCATATCTGGATGACATTCTGGTCAAGTCCCCCTCTCTGGACCAGACCAGATTGGCATTGGAATAGACTATCTCAGTTCTGTCAACATATGGGTTTGTGATCAATACTCAAAAGAGTTCTCTGCACCCATCCCAGGTCATCATGCATCTGGTAGTCAGTTCAGTTACCTTTATTGACATACATCTGGAAGTCCAAATCGACTCCACGAGAGACAGAGTCTTTCTAACCCAGAAGAGAAGGGTGAAGATCCTCTATCTTTTGACCCAAGTTACCAACAGAAAGAAGGAAAACTTGATGGTCTTGGCACAACTTCAGGGAATGCTGATATCATGCCAGGATGTGGTTCAGTGGGCCTGCTTCCACACTTGTCCCCTCCAACTCCTTCTCCATCCCTTCCAGAAAGCGATCAGCCTCCGCAGATCAATAATGATTCCACTTCAAACGTGTCTGAAAAGCGCCCTCCATTGGTGGTTGAGCCCACATCAATTTCTACAGGGACAGGTGTTGAGGGATTTAAAGAGACAGGTGGTGACGACTGATGCAAGTCTCTTCGGATGGGAAGCACACATGACAACTGCAGTTGTACAAGGTCGGTGGTCTCCCCAGGAACCCCCGAAGAGCATATATCTTCTGGAACTGAGGGCGATTCACTTGGGTCTTCTACGGCTGTCACCATACCTCAAGGGAAAGCATGTGCTCATCCAGACAGACAATATGACAGCAAAGGCATATGTAAACAGACAGGGGGACACAAGGTTCAAGGCACTTCACTCAAAGGCAGTTCTTCTTCTTCAATAGGCGGAGACCCACCTTCTATCCCTCAAGGCCATACACGTGGCCAGTCAGGACAATGTAGTGGCGGATTGGCTGAGTCGCAAGACCATCGACCAGGCAGAATGGACCCTTCATCAATTGGTCTTCACCAAGTATGCATTCGGTTTGGGACTCTGGAGGTGTCATCAAGTGGCACAATTCATGACAAGAACAAGAAGCAGAGAGGCCCTGGCCATAGACGCATTGAACATAGACTGACCTACAACACTCCTTTATGGCTTTCCTCTATTTCAAAATCTGCCCAGTTTTCTGCAGAAAGTCCTAGAACAGCGGGCAGAGGTGATAGTGATTGCCCCATTTTGGCCCAGGAGGTCTTGGTTCTAAGAACTTCAAAGACTGTTGGTGGAACCCCCTTGGAAGCTACCCTTAAAAGTGGATCTTCTGACCCAGGGAAACTTGTGGAATCCTTGGCCAGAGCTTCTCAGTCTCACTGATTGGAAATTGAGAGGCAACAACTGACCAGTCTGGGATATCCTAAGGATGTGGTGGATACCATGCTGGCTTCCAGGAAGGCTTGAACCACTAGGGTCTATAACAACCTGGCAGATGTTTAGTGTATGGTGCAGAGACAGAAGGGTCAATCCAATGATATAGTCCCTATATCACTTATCCTTGCCTTCTTGCAGTCAGGTCTAGAGAAGGACCTCAGTACCAGCACATTACGTAGACAGGTGGCAGCCATTTCAGCTATTAGGGGTTCTACGAAGGGAAGATCCATCTCCTTGCACCCCATATAAGACGTTTCCTTAAGGGAGTGTCTCTAATTAATCCTCCCCGAACCCACAGGTTCCCCATGTGGAATTTGAACACTGTTTTGAAGGCATTATGTCACAAGCCATTTGAACCCATGGTTTCGTGTAGCCTTAAGCTGCTAACTTTCAAGATGGTGTTGTTAGTTAGTATTACATCTGTCCATAGGGTTTCAGAGATTCAGGTCCTCTCTACTCATAAGGATCTTTGCATGTTCCATCAGGACAAAGTGATTTTTCGTCCATATCCTGCTTTCATCCCTAAAGTCCAGGTTTCATCATTCACAGGACATAGTTCTGCCATCCTTTTGTCTCAATCCAGCTCATGATAAGGAGAAGCTATGGCATTGCTTAGATGTCCATAGAGCTCTAAGCTTTTACTTGGATAGAATGAAGGACTTCCGTACCACGGAGTCTCTGTTTGTTTCTTTTAGAAATTCTTCTAAGGAACATAGGATTTCTTCAGTCATAATCAATAGATGGCTAAAGGGCTGTATTTTGGAGGTGTATAAGGCAAGAGGCCTAGAACCCCCACAAGGAGTCACAGCTCACTCTCTTAGGGGCACATCTACTTCAGCTGTGTACAGATCTTTTCTATCTATGGAAGTAGCATGCAAAGCGGCCACCTGGAAGTCAGTCCATTCCTTCACTAGACATTATCGAATTGATAAATGGCCTCAGCCGAGGCAGCATTTGGTAGGAAGGTTCTTCAGCATGTTGTCTAGTTGGGAAACTGAAGACACCCACCCTGAGGCACTGCTTTTTTATGTCCTAGGAGTAGGGACTGAACCATTCCTGGGACTACTGGAGAACGGAAGATTCTTTTCACTTACTGTGAAGTCTTCCTTCTTGGTGGTTCCAGAGTGGTCCAGTCCTGCCCACCCAGCTTTGGAACCTCAACTTCCAGGCCTGGTCAGGGTCCTGATGCACCTGCTGTGTCTTTTCAGGGATTAGGGGTGTTTATCACCCATCTCAATATCCTTACTTAGTACTGTTCAAGGTTTCTAGATGCCCCTTTGCTTCGCTCTATCCCTCAGAGGGTGTTTCAAGGATGGGTTTAGTTCAGTTTTATAACAGGTTGGGTTAGAGAAGAGTTTTGCTTTTTTCTTTCTCTCCTATTGTTTGGTGTGAGTCATGTAGAGGGAGGTTTGGCTTGAAGACTGACTGAAAGTCAAGGAACAAGCACCTCCCCTCCGTGTTCAAGTCTGTCAGCTCTGCCTTCATAGAGGAAGAGCTATGATCCTGGGAGTAAGGACTCTGGAACCACCGAGAAGGAAGACTTCATGGTAAGTGAATCTTCCATTTCTGTTCATGGTGAGAGGAAAGTGATTCAAATGCCTTTTGTCAGAGTGTATGCTGTCAATGGGCTATTTGCTTGCTCCAGTGCTCTCGGGCGGGGGGGGGGGGGAATCTTGCTAAAGGTAAGTCATTTTCAACAAAAATGGTCCAAGTATCTCCATCTGTTGGCATGGATTCAAAGGAGCATTTCTGCAGGTGGGACAATTTCCACCAACACAGCATGTCTTCCTTAGTTCCTTGCTCCATTGCAGCCCCAAATATGTTCTTCTTGAGGGCACTTGGTTCCCAAAGAGCAGAATTTCAGAGGGTTTGAACTTCAACACAAGTGGGGAGGCCAGAAAGTTATGCTCTGTAGGGAGAAATTGTTCTGTCATAGAATTGCTCCCTTGATTGAATCCGAGCTGCTGTCTATCCTTTCTTTCCCCCAGCTATGCCAGAGCCCAAAATAAAAGAGACAGGTGGACATATTCCACTCTGAGGTTGAACAAGTTATGTCTTCATTATTGGCCTGTTGCAAGAGACAACATGTTTGGCAAAAAGTGCTTGGATACAAAAGAAAAGAATTCATCTTTTTCTTTTCTTTTTTTTGCTTTTACATTTTTATCTCCCTCAACCCCATTTTCCCCTCTTGTACACTTATTTTTAACCTTATTTAAAAATAGAACATTGGCTGACCAAGAATTTATGAATTAGCAAGTCTATTATAATGATGAATGGAAATTACCATTTAAACCCTGAATCATTCATCAGGCTGTTCACGATGTGTCAGGTGACATGAGTGCATGAATATTTGTCTTCTTAATATTTCTCACCTGACTGTTATACTTGCCTGAACTTTAGTTTTTTGCTTTACTAAGAAAGTGCTAATAGATATCAGAATGCATATAATGTTACAGTTAGTTTAAGACAGGAAAAATAGAGAAAATTAGGCGATGTCAATAGAGACATGGGGAATATGACCCTTTGTAACACAAGGAATGTATAGCCTGGATTTCTGAAAGTATTTCATTCCTTTTAGACCAGTGATTTGCAAACTTCTTTCAAGGGGGACCACTTTTAAACTTTTACTTTTCAAGACCACGTATTAAGTAACTCCATGCTGTTTTCACATCCCCAGTACAGAATGCAAGAATGTCTCATTATTTAACACTGGAAAAAGTTTATGTGGGGTTTTTTTTTTAAATTATTTTTAGTATTGATCAATATTTAGTATTTTTGAGCAACAGCCCGTAGTTGATGGTTACTTGGAATGATATGTGTAGCTAAACCCTAATTGGCCATCAAGCTTCCCAGGGATTCCTGTTTCAGAGCACCCTGTTTCTCCTTTGTCCTTCTGGCCTCATGACCTGCCTGTGAGAAAGTTGTGGCACACCCTTGTGTCCCAGCCCACAGTTTGAGAATCTCTCTAATGGCAGAGGATTTCTATTTTGTGAAATGTTCAGCTTTCCACATTTCATGAACTCTAAATGATACCAGTAAAAAACGTTGAGTTTGTTTTTCTTCTAGGCTTGCATGTGCAACAATTGTGAATGCATATAATGTATCGAGTGATAAGAATTCTGAGAAAAGTTATCACCATAGATGATAACAATGTCTTTTCTGCTTTCAAATTCTATATCTACCGTAAGTTTAACAGCTCATAAACTGAAGTTAACTTTCACAGTGATCATTTAATTTGTGCAATGTAACCCACTTGGGGAAGGGGGAGGGAGGGATTGTATATTAATCTTGGCTGCAGATGGCTGTTCCAGATCCAGAAGTTCAATGGTGTTGAGCTGAATGGAACATAACAAGTCTGTTATCCTAACAAAATATAGTCTTCATCTCTCATTGAGTTAAGAATGCCCTCTCTGTAGCAGCATCTTATCAAAGAAGAACATAAAGAGACAGTTAAACTGAGTAATGTTGCATAACTAAGCGGTAAGATTTTCAAGTGGAGTATAAAACCTGGGAAGCTATTGTCTTTATCAAAGATCTGATGGTCTGTCATTGCTCCACTATCCTGATCCAGATGCGGCAGTAGTTTTTATTCTCCCTTCTTCCAAATACTAAAATCAGAGACTGATTCTGCTTCCTCAGCATGCAAAGTAATATTATTATCTTCCAAGAAAAAATGCATTTTTGATGGGGTGGGGGGAAGGATATCACAACATATATTTACAGCAGGCCAACATCCTGTTCAAGCATTCAATGGCTTCTTCTGCCACATCAGTAGCGCCATTCCTTCTACAAGAATCCAGTATGCTAAGGGCTTGTGAAGGTGTGCACTGCAATTTTAAGATGAGATTTAATATGAGGTACACTAATGGCAGGCTCAGTGTAGGAAAGCACTATGCTGCAGTCATATGAAGACCTCATCTTCAACTTGCTATCCCCTCTTAGGAGTATAGCCAGCGCCAGTTTGGTGTGGTGGTTAAGTGTGTGGACTCTTATAAGGGAGAACTGGGGTTGATTCCCCACTCCTCCACTTGCAGCTGCTGGAATGGCCTTGGGTCAGCTATAGCTCTTGTAGGAGTTGTCCTTGAAAGGGCAGCTTCTGTGAGAGCTCTCTCAGCCCCACCCACCTCACAGGGTGTCTGCTGTGGGAGGGGGGAGGTAAAGAAGATTGTAAGTCGCTCTGAGTCTCTGAGATTTTGAGCATAGGGTAGAGTATAAATCCAATATCATCTTCATTTTCAAATAGCAGGAGGGGAACTGTAATTTCTACTAGTTTCCCTTTCCTGATTCTGAAGCCCAGTTTTCCCCTCATGACATTCTTGAGGGCCTCATGTCTATGTCTTCTAATTCAGGAAGATCAGTGAACTGCAATAGGATGTAGGAAGCCAGGAAAGTTCTTTTCCTCTGACAATAATGCCTCTTGATAGAAATTTAGTCTGGATTTGACTCATAATGTCTTAAGATCCCAGTCAGAAGTTTATGTGGACAAAGCATTGCATATTAATGCCAGTTTGGTGTAGTGGTTAAGTGTGCGGAGAGCCAGTTTGGTGTAGTGGTTAAGTGTGCGGACTCTTATCTGGGAGAACCGGGTTTGATTCCCCACTCCTCCACTTGCACCTGCTGGAATGGCCTTGGGTCAGCCATAGCTCTGGCAGAGGTTGTCCTTGAAAGGGCAGCTGCTGGGAGAGCCCTCTCCAGCCCCACCCACCTCACAGGGTGTCTGTTGTGGGGGAGGAAGGTAAAGGAGATTGTGAGCCGCTCTGAGACTCTTCGGAGTGGAGGGCGGGATATAAATCCAATATCTTCTTCTTCTTCTATGCTAGCTCATATTAAACATCATCCATATGATCTGTAGGAAAAAAGAACCCAGTGGAGTCTTAATACAGTAAGATGGACTTGTTCAACTTGCAAAACATGAGTATGCATTCCAGTTTAATTAAAACATGTGCTGGCCATAGAGTCAGGGAGATGTCTGTACTCAGTACAGACTCATCATCTGTTCCCAAAGTGTTTTCCCCATTGACCTACAAAAAGCATCTGCATTGTACGGATTCACTCATTGCATCTGAAAAAGTGAGCTTTAGACTAGGGATGGGTGCAAACCAAATCATGAATCATGATTCATGCTAAAAATGGCCAATTCGTGATTTGTTCCAAACTGGTTCATCTGATCCTGCCACACTGAACACAAATATGAACTGGCCTTTTTTTCTTGGCATGTCATTTGGTTTGTGTTTGCTTCTTTTTTCCAGACAGCCTGGTGCTGGCATGATTCCAGCCCTTGCCCTTCTTGTCAGTTTCAAATGAAACTGAATAGAAGCAATTGGACTTCCGGGATTTGGAGAATGCTGAGCTGACCTGCCTCTCTTAAGGGGGCAGACTGGAGCTCCTGTTCGGGGTGGTAAAGGGCAAATTTTTGCCTTCTGCCTACTTTTTTTCAGTGAGAGATTAGTTCAAGATATGCACAGGAAACTTTGAGGTGATTTACCTTGGCTAAAAAGGAGTCCTGGAGGGGGGGGGGCCTCCTTTGAGGGATCCCCGGAGAAGACTTGCATATTCATAATCTGCAGAAGCTTACAGTCATTTATTTGACATAAGCTTGACAAGATCCTAATCTTCTTTGAGACTGCTAAACATCTGATGCTGTACGAGACCAGTGTTGATTTGGATAACCTTAGAAAAAGGTACTGATTACTATCTACCATTCCGGGACTATTTTAAAGCAAACAAAATAACATTAGAAGGTGGGAAAGAGAAAGTTTGAAAACTTGGAAGAAGAAGAGGAGAAGGGGTGAATTTTGGACTTTGTTAAATTAAAGACAGTGTTAAAAAATGGAAAGGAATTTATTGTTTTGTCTACCTGTTTTGTCAGAGTCAAAGGTAACCCGTGCAATGGCTGCCTCATTGGAGAAGATGCAAGATACGTTAAAAGCAATGGAAGCTAGAATGATGGAAGGGGTGGAAAAGATTATAAATGCTTGCAAAAAAGAACTTAAAAAAGATATTGAGGACTTTAAAAAAGAAATGGAAGAGCTTAGAAATGAAACAGTGGTGGTGTCAAAAAAAGTGCAGGAGGTAGAAGGGAAAGTTAAACTCCAGGATTCCAGCTTATTAAAAATGCGAGAAAAAATAACAATTCATGACTGTAAATTGATGGAGACACAAATACGTCTGAGAGGAGTACTTGAAGAAGAAGGGACAGACTTAAAAGAACATGTAATAAAAATAATTGCTGATTTCTTGGAGGAAGATCCTGAAGGGACTAGAAGTCTGTATGATTATATGTATAGAGTGAATTCATCATATGCCAAGAAAAATAACTTACCAAGAGATGTGGTTATAAGATATATGACAAAAGAAATGGTGAGGAAAATCTTGAATAAAATTTTTGAAAAAACATTGATAGTGGGAGGAAGCAGAGTAAGAATAATGAAAGAATTTCCAAGACAAGTGATAAATGACAGGAGAACATATAAGAAATTAACAGAAAAACTACGTCACAATGGAATGAGGTATAGATGGATAATACCTGAAGGTTTGATCTTTGAGCTACGAAGAAGGATTACAATTACAAATACACAGGAGCTGAGTAAATTTTATGAAGAGAATAAAGAATTTGCACCGTGATGGATTATAAATTATTATCTTGGAATGTAAATGGAATAAATTCACCACAAAAAAAGAAAGGCAATATTTCATTGGATTAAAAAACAAAACTGTAATATAATTTGCTTACAAGAAGTTCATATTAAACAAAAGGATTATAAATTTTTATGGAATAAACAATTGAGACTGGAATTTTTTTCAATGGCTGAACAGAAAAAAAGGGGTGTGATTTTTTAAATTAAACAAGAATTGGACCCAAAAATAATATTTAAAGATAAAGATGGAAGATTTGTGGCAGTAGAAGTAATAATAAATGCAAAAAAACCCTTATTATTGGGACTGTATGCACTAAATGGTGCAAAAGATTTTTTTTTAAGACATTATAAAACAACTTGATGAAGTGACATATGACCAGGTCATGATTATGGGAGACTTTAATGGAACAATTCAGAATACATTGGACAGATCTGGGGAAAAAAATAACAATAAAGAAGGAAAATTGCCAAAATCCTTCTTTGAACGGGTTAAACAAGAAAACCTGGAAGATATATGGAGAAAATTTAATCCTGAAGTATGAGATTATACATTTTTTTCAGCAAGACATAATACTTTTTCTAGAATTGACATGTTATGGGGTACAAAGGACTTAGGCCTTATAACTAAGAAAATAGGTGCAGATCATAACCCAATATTATGGATTACAAAATTGTCTAAAAAAGTGAGAAGATGAAGATTAAATAAAGATTTACTACAAAATAAAGAATTAGTGGCATCTCTAGAAAATGAAACTAAAGCTTTCTTCCAAATAAATGATAAAGATGATATAGAATTTCAGATGGTGTGGGATGCTTATAAAGCCATAATGAGAGGAATATTGATTACATTAAACATTAAGGACAAAAGGGCAAAAGAAAAACAGATGTTGGACATTCAAAATGAAAATAAGAAAAAAGAAGGGGAACTGAGGAAAAGGCCAGGGAAAAAGAAAATTATAAGGGAGATTACAATACTACAAGCACAAATGAGACATTTGTTAAATAAGGAATTGGAATGGAATTTGAAAAAATTACAACAGAAGTCCTTTGAGAGAGTGAATAAATCTGGAGAGTATTTGGCCTGGCAACTGAAGAAAAAGAGAGGAAGTAAAATTATTAATAAAATTGTGGTTGATGGAAGAGAGATGGTAGATCAAGAAGGAATAAAGAGAGAATTTTTAAAGTACTATGCTAAATTATTTAAAGGTGTTAAAGTAAAGAAGGAAAGGATGGAAGCGTATTTGCAAAAGATTAAAATAGCACTCTTAACTAAATATATGAAAAAAAATTGAATGATCCAATTGAAAAAAATAGAAATTGAAGCAGCGATTAATGCAATGAAAATTGGAAAAGCACCTGGGCCAGATGGATATACGGCAAATTTAAAAAAAAATGTAAAAGAAGAATTGGTACCGAAACTTCAAAAATTGATGAATATGATAAGAATAAAAGAGAAAATACCAAATGCATGGAAGGAAGCTGTAATTTCTTTGATTCCTAAGGAAGATAGAGATGTCATGAATGTAAAGAACTATAGACCAATTTCATTACTAAATAATGACTATAAGATATATACAAGAATTTTGGCAGAACGACTAAAACAATATTTGATAAATTTCATAAAGGAAGACCAAGCGGGATTTCTCCCTAAAAGGCAAATAAGAGACAATATTAGAAGCATTGTAAATATTGTAGAATATTATGAAAGACATCCAGAGAAGAAAGTTGCATTATTCTTTGCGGATGCAGAGAAAGCTTTTGACAATTTGAACTGGGACTTTATGTTTGCAGTAATGGAGAAAATAGAGTTGGGGGAAAACTTTATAAGAATGATAAAGGCAATATATACTGAACAACGTGCAAGGTTATGCATAAATGCAGATCTTACAGAAAAAATGATAATCAGCAAAGGTACAAGACAAGGTTGTCCGCTTTCACCTTTGTTGTTTATAATGACTCTTGACATTTTATTGAGGCAAATACAAGATGATAAAGAAATAGAAGGGTTGAGAGTTAAAGGATTTATTTACAAATATAGTGCATTTGCAGATGATATAATGTTTATAAATGAAGATCCTACACAAGTAACACCTTTGTTGTTAGCTAAAATACAAGAATATGGAGAGCTGGCGGGATTTTATGTTAATAAAGAAAAATCAAAATTTTTATGTAAAAATATTCAAGTAAATAAACAAAAGGAGCTGCAGAGACTAACAGGATGTGAAGTTACCTCTAAAGTAAAATATTTGGGTGTGGAAATAACAATGAAGAATATTGACCTGTTCAAAAATAACTATGAAAAGCTATGGCGTAAAATGGATGAAGAGATGATAAAATGGAATAAGATTAACTTGTCATTGCTTGGAAGAATAGCTGCAATTAAGATGAATATTTTGCCGAGAATAATGTATTTGTTTCAAACTATTCCGATTGTGAAAGACAGTAAACAATTTAACAAATGGCAAAGGAAGATTTTGGAATTTGTATGGGCTGGGAAGAAACCAAGGATTAAAATGAAAGTTTTAATAAATGCTAAAGAAAGAGGAGGATTCCAATTACCAGATTTAAGATTATATCATGAAGCAGTTTGTTTAGTGTGGATAAAAGATTGGGTGACGCTGTTGAATAAAAAACTTTTAGCGTTGGAAGGTCATGAAAATAAATTCGGCTGGCATGCTTATATGTATTATGGGAAGAAAAAGATGGATAGTTTTTTCTCTCACCATTATATAAGAAATAATTTGTTGAATATTTGGATGAAATATAAGAAATATGGTGATGAAAGAAAACCATTATGGATGATAAAAATAACAGCTGAGACAGGTGAGGAAAAATGGCTGTCATACAATCAACTATTAAAAATACAAAGTGGCAAAATAGAATTGAAAACTGCTGTGGAGTTGAATAACAAATAGGATTGGTTTCAAATGCAACAAATAAAGAGTTTGGTGGAAAATGATATTAAAACTGAAGGAATAAGACGAGAGCAAACAGATATGGAAAAAGTTCTGCTTGGAGATAATGAAAGATTAATTTCAAAAACTTATAAGTTACTTTTAAAATGGTCTACAGAAGATGAAGTAGTGAAATCTCAAATGATTAAATGGGCAATAAATGTAAATAAAGAAATACAGATGGATACATGGGAATATTTACGGAAGAACTCTATGAAACTTTCAACATGTCAGAGTATTAAAGAGAACTGTTTTAAAATGATGTATAGATGGTATATGACTCCTAAAAATTGGCAAAGATGAATAACAAGATAAGAACAAAAGAACATAAGAGAAGCCATGTTGGATCAGGCCAACGGCCCATCCAGTCCAACACTCTGTGTCACACAGTGGCAAAAAATTTTATATATACACACACACTGTGGCTAATAGCCACTGATGGACCTGTGCTCCATATTTTTATCTAAACTCCTCTTGAAGGTGGCTATACTTGTGGCCACCACCATCTCCTGTGGCAGTGAATTCCATATGTTAATCACCCTTTGGGTGAAGAAGTACTTCCTTTTATCCGTTTTAACCTGTCTGCTCAGCAATTTCATCGAATGCCCACGAGTTCTTGTATTGTGAGAAAGGGAGAAAAGTACTTCTTTCTTTACTTTCTCCATCCCATGCATTATCTTGTAAACCTCTATCATGTCACTCCGCAGTCGACGTTTTTCCAAGCTAAAGAGTCCCAAGCGTTTCAACCTTTCTTCATAGGGAAAGTGCTCCAGCCCTTTAATCATTCTAGTTGCCCTTCTCTGGACTTTCTCCAATGCTATAATATCCTTTTTGAGGTGCGGCGACCAGAACTGCACACAGTACTCCAAATGAGACCGCACCATCGATTTATACAGGGGCATTATGATACTGGCTGATTTGTTTTCAATTCCCTTCCTAATAATTCCCAGCATGGTGTTGGCCTTTTTTATTGCAAACGCACACTGTCTTGACATTTTCAGTGAATTATCTACCACGACCCCAAGATCTCTCTCTTGGTCAGTCTCTGCCAGTTCACACCCCATCAACTTGTATTTGTAGCTGGAATTCTTGGCCCCAATGTGCATTACTTTGCACTTGGCCACATTGAACCGCATCTGCCATGTTGACGCCCAATCACCCAGCCTAAACAGATCCCTTTGGAGTTCCTCACAATCCTCTCAGGTTCTCACTACCCTGAACAATTTAGTGTCATCTACAAACTTGGCCACTTCACTGCTCACTCCCAACTCTAAATCATTTATGAACAAGTTAAAGAGCATGGGACCCAGTACCGAGCCCTGCGGCACCCCACTGCTTACCGTCCTCCACTGCGAAGACTGCCCATTTATACTCACTCTCTGCTTCCTATTACTCAGCCAGTTTTTGATCCACAAGAGGACCTGTCCTTTTACTCCATGACTCTCAAGCTTTCTAAGGAGCCTTTGATGAAGAACTTTATCAAAAGCTTTCTGGAAGTCAAGGTAAACAACATCTATCGGGTCTCCTTTGTCCACGTGTTTGTTCACCCCCTCAAAGAACTGTAACAGGTTAGTGAGGCAAGATCTTCCCTTGCAGAAACCATGCTGAGTCTTCCTCAATAACCCGTGTTCATCAATGTGCCTACTCATTCTGTCCTTGATAATGGTTTCTACCAACTTTCCCGGTATTGAAGTCAGACTGACTGGCCTGTAATTTCCCGGATCTCCTCTGGAACCCTTTTTAAAGATGGGGGTGACATTTGGTACCTTCCAGTCCTCAGGAACGGAGGCAGATTTCAATTAAAGATTACAGATTTTTGTTAGAAGATCCACAAGTTCAACTTTGAGTTCTTTCAGAACTCTCGCATGTATGCCATCCGGACCCGGTGACTTATTAGTTTTTAATGTGTCTATCAGTTGTAGGACCTCCTCTTTTGTCACCTCAATCTGACTCAGGTCTTTCAACACCCCTTCCAAAATTAGTGGTTCTGGGGCGGGCAAAAAGTTCTCATCTTCCACAGTGAAGTCTTACACAGTGAAGTCTTCCACAGTGAAGAACGAGGCAAAAAATTCATTTAGCTTCTCAGCCATTTCCCTATCCTCCTTCAGTAATCCTTTTACCCCATGGTCATCCAAGGGCCCCACTGCCAGACAGATGCTGGAAATGTAAAAAACAAGAAGGTTCTTTCTACCATATGTGGTGGACTTGTGAAAGAGCGAAAAAGTATTGGCAGATGATCCAACAAGAAATGTCTAGGATCTTGGGATATGAATTCAAGAAAGCTGCAGAGCTTTTTCTGCTTGGATTACAAATGGAAAAACCTGGGGGAGGAGACACACCAACCATGCTGGGCCTGCAAACCACCCTCCTTGGCCATAGGAAGCTCCATCACTTTCTCTCTCTGCACATGCCCAAAGGACCTCTCCTCCTCTCTCTGGCCTGCACCCCCTCCCTCCACCACATGCCTGCACCACTGCCTCCAGTCTCTACTTGGCTTCTGCCGCCACCACTGGGGTGCTCATGGGGCCAAAGCTATGGTTTGGTCAGGAGAGGAGAAGAGAAAATGGCTGCCCTGCCAGTGGATGACAAGGCCTGAAAAGTGCCTCCATGGCAGCCCAGAGACCAGCCAGGGGTTTGTGGAGCACCTCTTCCCCCATTGCCACCACTTCCTCCTCCTCCAGCTGCAACAACGTGGCCGCCCCTCCTGCTGCTGCCTCCTCCTCCTCCAGAAAACGCAGCCCAGACAGGAGATGAGAGGAGAGAATGTCCAGCATGGGGCAAGAGCTGCAGCAGGCCCACTACCCCATTGCAAGATGGCACCCTAGGCATCTGCCTACCTGGCCTACTGGGTAGCGCCAGCCCTGCCACTGACTAGATGCTGCAGCTCTGCTCTCCCCTGTCCCCTGCACTTCTGGTCAGTTTCCAGTTAAACTGACTGGATGCTGCAGCTCTATTCTCCCTGCCTCCCTGTGGCTTCTAGTCAGTTTCACGGGAAACTGAACAGAAGCACAGGGGCCAGGAGAGTGGAGCTGTGGCATCTAGTCAATTTCCAAGCTTCCTGGGGGTGAAACTAACAAGAATCTGCAAGATGGCTTTCCTTTCTTTCCCCAGCTCCAAGAAGAACAGTTAACTGGGGCACCTGCTTTGGGGGGCTGTAGCTCAGCCCTCCAAAATCCAATTAGCACCAAACTTGGAAAACAGGTAGAGGAGAGTCCGCTGAAGAGTTTGCTGCAAGTTTGGCATCTCTAGTCCACTTGGGAGCTGTTCTACGCCTTCCTGAACTGAATGAACTAACAAACCTTGAGTTGTTTGGGAAATTAAAAAAGAAAACAACCAATTTGGCCAACCCAATGAACCACAAACCAAACTGAACTACCATTTTCACGTTCCATGCCCATCCCTACTTTAGACCTTAGAAACGTGTGTGTGTACTTTCAAGGCAAATGAGAAGCAGAGGTAGTTTAGCATTGATGGGGGTAAAGTATAGATGACTGGGGAAGGCAATGACAAACCACCCTGCAAAAAGTCTGCCAAGAAAACGTCATGATGTGACATCATCCCATGGGTCGGTAATGACTTGGTGCTTTCACCTTTACTTTCACTTTACCTTCCTCTGCAGAGTCTTCCTTGGTGGTCTCCCTTCCAAAGCACTGATCCGGCTTAGCTTTCCTGAACTGACAAGATCGGGCTTTACCATTCCTCCCCCCCCCCCACACACACCCTCTCAGAAACTTGGCCCGGAATAAAATGTTTTTAGCCTTTAAGGTGAAACAAGATTCCTGTTTACATTTGCTGTAACAGAGTAACACTCTGGGTTTATTAAGACTTTTTTCCCCGTTGTGGTAAAAAGTACATTTGGAAAGTACAGCTTTAGAAGCTTAAAAATTGTTCCTCTTCCATTACTTTTCCTATGAAAAAGAGTAACTAGTAAACTTAACTATAGTGTTCCTGACCTAGGAAATATACTGCAAGGTAACCGTGAGGCCTCCCCCCTCCCTCCAAAATCGTGAATGGTAGCATTTAGTGTATTACAGACTTACTGAGGTAACTGATTCCCATTGATGTGTCAAGCCAGAGGCCTCCATCTTCTAAACGACGCCTCTGTGTGTCAGCATGTGAAGTTGATCTTTCCCAGCTGATGCTCGGCTAAAATTTCTTGGAAGCATTTTTGGTGGAGGTGTGCCAAACAACCTTAAAATATAAATCAGTTACAGTGAAACAGGACAGTCCCACAAGGCCCAGGGGTAGGGTGAGTGTTTTGATACATGCATTACTAATTAACTGTGAAAAGTTTTGAACAGGCCCAAACTCTTTGTGTGTGTGTGTGTGTGTGTGTATGAGTGAGCACCAGCTACCTTTTATAGGAAAGGTCATTTAAAAGGTAGAAAAACAATTCCAACCCATGAAGTTAACCATACCTCTATTTTGGAATATAACCTTTCTGGGGTGGGGTGGGGTGGGGGGGAAAGCTCCCTTTCCTTTTTTATTTTAATTTTTTACTTGATGTGATGCTTCATGTCAAAGTCAGTATTCCATATCATAACTCTTCTGACATAACCTCGGGTGATGCAAAATTTTTATAACACTTGTTTCTCCTTTTCTCCCCTCCTCCAATCTTTTCTTCCCCCAAGACAATAATGACTTCAACCTGGGAAAAAGCTTACAGCTCAGTCAAAACTAGCCTAAATCTAACCTTCAGTTTGGAGTCTTGGATAATGAGGTAAAATATGTATTATTCACTCGACTACCTATGGATTCAAATGACAAAAGGGACTGCATATTCCAGGCCCAACACATTCTTAGTTTAGGAATCTCAAGAGACATTTTGCAACTGTACTATTGCAGCATGATTTTTTTGGACAGTGAGGGAGAAATAATGATACATTTCATGGATTTTAAAAGGTGTTTCTCTGGCTCTCTGGCAGCCTTAAACAAGTCTTAGCAATGGTAAATAAATGAACTGTTAAGTCCCTTTAACATCTCCAAAATAAGCTGAGGGTCTATTATCATCGGAACACGTTTCACTCTTCCTGAGCATCAAATCTCTGGGCTATAATTTTGAAGTAAGGAACCTTTTCGGTTCAGCCTTTTCAAAGAGTTGCTTGCACAACATATGTATAATTTAAATGATGGCCAAATTCTTCTTGAAATTGAAGTTACTGCAAACACAATATGACTTGGCTAGATTACTAGCTGAATGCTATGTGGATAATCGTGAAGTCCCATCTTTCATACAAAACACTAATTTGCATCTTTAAAGCAACTCAGACAAGAATGGGATCAAGTATATTCTCTGTAGTCACAAGCGTGTTTGAATATATACTGGACTTTCTCCACTATTGAGCAGTAAAGGGGCAGACAGGAATGTCCCAGACAATATTGTGTTGGCGTTGTAGTACTGTACTTGTGGTGCTGCTAGTAAACCAAATAAATGTGATTGTCGTCACTGTCATACACAGCACCTAGGCTTCTTAGCTGCTGCCCTACAGCCTCATAGTGCATTTTATACCCCACAGAAGTTACAACAGAGCTAAAAATAATGATTGAACAAAGTGCAAAGGAGTGTAACGATTCCACCACTTCCCAACATTTTATGTCAAAGAAGCCTTGGGAAATGGCACCAGGAAAAAGAGAAGGCAGGGAGGTGAGGAGGAGTTGGGGCTTAATCTTTTTCTCTGCCTACTATCACTCCACTTCACATGAGAGGTTTGAAATCTTACTTGGGAAAAGTCCAATTCCAATTCCAGGGAAAAAGTCTCTGTGTGTGACTTGTAGCAGACCAAGAAAGTGATGATTGTCTAGTCTGGGAGTTTTGCCCCCCAGTTTTGCACAACTCCCTCCCCAAGCTTCCAGAACTTTCCTGAGCTTTCCCACTGTTCCCTGGAAATCCATCCTTTGGGAGGGTTTTCTTAGCTCTCTCAGAGCTGTGATTGTGTCTGTGACTTGTACAAAAATTTAGACTTAAAGTGTAAACACATTCCATAGATGCACAGAAACACATTTTTCTGTTCAGAAGTGTACAAAAACATCGTGGGTTGTGAAATGTAAGGGCACTTAAGTTTTCTTAAGATGGGAGGACAATTTCTGCTGATTTCCTCTTTCCTCTTTCCCCTTTCTACTATGCTACACCCAGGCAGACAATGACCCCTAGGAAAAAAATTTGAAGGGCTCAGTGGGCAGCACCAGGAAGGGTGTAATCAGGAGAGGGATCCCTAGTTTTTTTTAATGAGTCTCTCCCTAGACTGTCTGGCACCCTAGGCAAGGCTAACTTCTGGAGGGGCCCCTCTGCACCAATGCCGTCACCAAGTCACATGGGGGCAACCAATTCAGCACCCCCAGAAGGCCGGTGCCACTTGGACTTTGCCACTTGGACTTTGCCACTTGGACTTTGCTTGTTTGTGGTGCTGTGGCCAGGAGGCGCTGCCTGCCTATACAGGAACACCCCAATAACGAGAGAGAGAGTGGGGCTCCTCGTTCTGGAAACAAAATGGATTCTGATCAGAAACAAGCTAAGGAAATATTCAATTCAAAATAGAGTAGAACGAGCAGAGAGCTTGTTCTGGTTATCACCTAAAGCACTCTCCTGGTCTGGCTACTCTCCCCCTCCCAACTCAATGATGAGATTATTATGGCTTCAACATGTAGGTCTTGTTCTATCTCAGTCTTCGGCCATCTGATTAAGTGGCCATCTCCTTTCTGCAACTATGCTTATCTTTTGTTTACTCCTGTGGTAACCTGGACAAACCCTTTGTCCTCTATGCTTACTTCTCCTCAGGGTATCTTTTGCTAAATTGCCTAAGCAATTAACACCCATCCTGAACTATTGTAACTAATTCGGGCAAATATTACTAAATCAGCCCCACTATTGTTTTACCTGGAGATCCATTCAGGTGACCGGAGCCAGCTCTACTCATTGGCTTGAGGTGGGCACCCAATCAAGTACTAAGGAAGACACATCACTGCCCATCACAAGTCAGCCCCTTTTCTGGGAGGGCCTCATCCCTTCCAAAGATAATAAACATGAGAGCAAGCCACACCTCCTTGTTCAGTCTGAGCACATGTAGACAGATTGTTCCCCCCATTACTCTTAAGTAAGGGGACCCTCAGACATGGCATGATGGTAGTGCATGTCTCCATCTTCAATTTCTAAATGGACCTCTGCACTACAGGACAGGTAGTATTACCCACTTCAACCAAAACCCCATAACTCTCTATCGATCACCCCTATATTTCTTAGTTCTTGTTTGTGTGTATTGTATTGCTTGTGTGTGATTGTACTTTATTTTACATAATTTTCTAGTACACATAAAATATATTTGATTTGGAGTGTTTTCTTTTCTGAGACTTGACCTTCGTATTATTGGTGAAGATCCACACTCCTAATTTGCTCTACCTAGTCTCGCTTTGCTAATTGCCCCATCTAAAAGAGGAGGCTCAAGCATTTCCCGTAACTGTGTGCCTTGCAAAAACCATTTAAAGGAACATTCCTTTTAAAGGATTTTTGCAAGAATTTAGGGGGAAGTATCCCACCCCCCCCAGTTATTTTATTTTATTGAATCCAATCCAACACAAGGGGAACATAGGAAACATAGGGAAAACAAATAACAGAAATAAAAATCCAACATACAAGAATCCAATTTAGATCACTGGATGCATATAACAAACAATTTACAAAACCAATACATAATATGCTAGGTATTAAGAAAAAGCCTATAATTTATTCTATTAGGCAAAAAGGGAATGTTCTCAAAGAATTCCAAAATCGGGGCCCAAAGCAAATCATAATCTATAGCCAAATCAGTATCATTTCTGAAGAAAGGGTTATCCATTGTCTTACCCATTACATACTGGTCCCATAACGAATCATACCACGCTTCAATCATGGGAGTATGTGGGAGTTTCCAATTTTTAGCAATCGTCATACGAGCTATTGCCAACATTGTCAAGATTAAAGATTTTTGATCTTTACTCACCAATTTATCAGGCCAGATATCAAATAAAAGAAGTTTAAAATCTACTGGAATGGTTATATTGAATATAAGTTTTATTTGCTCTACCACCTTATTCCAAAAGTTTGACACTGTGGGACATTCCCACCACATATGATATGGGGAGCCTTTAGTTTTACAGTTCCTCCAACATTCTGGACTTGAGACCCTAGAGATTTTACTCATCGTGACAGGGTTTAAATACCAAAGTGAATACGTTTTTAAAAATTGGAAATGAATACCAATGCTTTTAGCCTTTATGGAAGGGGAGTTCCAGATCCTTTCCCAATCATTTTCCTCTACCCTTTGAGGTAGCATTAAGTTCCAACATTTAATATAAGAGGGTGTATATAAATGAAGAGTGTCAATTAAACAATTATATATTTTAGAAAGCAAACCTTTCTTACTAATGCACTCATCTTTAAGCAAGACCTCAAATGGCATCAATTCATTCTTAATGGTTTCTTTCCTCTGAAGAGAATATACCATATTCTGAACTTGAAGGTATTGATACCAATTGATATTGGTTCCTAATTTCCCTTCTGCTTGTTCCTTAGTAATAATATTGTTCCCTTGAATCCACTCCCCAATTCTATCCAATTCCTTAATCCTAGGGGGAGGTATTTGAGAGTTTTCCACATTGTGCAGGGGGTTGGGCTAGATGATCCTGGAGGTCCCTTCCAACTCTATGCTTCTATGATCACCTGCAATTGAAGTCCAACCAGCCAGTTCACCTGAAAGTGTGTAAACGGTCTGCTCAGACTTCACTCATGTGTGGTGCAACTTGCAAAAGCCATTTAAAGGGAACATTTGTAAGGTGCGTTGCACACAAGTGAAGTCCAAGGGTTTACTAACTGGGAAGGCTTGTGAAGGTTCATAGTTCGTGCAGTCCCATGAACCACAAACCAAAATGTACCTCTATTTTCCTGGTTTGTGTCCATCCCTAGTTGACATCAGGACTGGGGCAATCAGATGGGGGACATGAGGAATTAGTAATGCATGAAGTGGTATTTGTGTTCTTGCCTGTATGGATACTGTTGATAAAGGAATAGTGCCAATGGGAATCGGTGAAACATCGGCTCAGGGCTGCTTCTTCTGTGACTGCAAGGCTAGTGGCAATTGTTCTTCAGCAAGCCCCTGAAGGAATGGAGCTCAATGGTCTTAGGATTATAAGGATCAAAAACTATAATATTTCATTATGGACAAGCATATTGTTACTGGCCAGCTGCACAGATTTGATTTGATAAAGGGCAACATGTATCCTTTATACAAGAGAAAGCAAGAAAAATCTGCATTTGCTTATCTGCTGCCAGATACTGGTACTGGCTATCAGTTTGCAACTGTTTTGGATAAATATAAATCCCAATACACATTGCAATTCAGTAAGATAAGAAGGAAAATATCCTTGAAAATAACATTGCCTTATAATGACTTAGTCTACTGGCCGCCACAAGCATCTTTAACAGAGGGTTTTAAACCACAGACAGGAACATGGCCGGTTTGAAAAGGTTGACTTTGCTTGGTTAAGGTTATCCCTTCAGTGTATCCCTGAGTATTACTAAAATTCTGTAGTTATCCTCCGCACTGAATAAAAAAAATCATGCCTTTAGGGGTTGCAGGGTCCTTGCTGTGATTTACATAACTTGCTGTCAGCTGGCATGGCAGACACCAATTATAGAGAACTTTGGAACGGCGCTACCTGTAGCTCTCAGTGGAAGCCATGTTTCTGTTGTATTAAATCTGTACAGAAATGACAGTGGGGGGAAAGGAAGAAAATAAATGGTGCTGTGAATGTTACAAGTAAACCTTTGGGAACAACAATGTAAGTAGGAGAGTGATTCAGATAATGCAGTTTTGCTTAGCATCACACAGAATAGCCTAGGTCTGAAAAATGGAAATACAAAAGGGAGGGGGGACAGTAGTAAAGTCATTCTGCAATAAAGAAAAGTAGAGCAGCTTTCAACAGCCTGTGTGACATTGTCTACTTGCCAAGTAATTCCCTAGAAAATGCATGCTACAATTTAGCTTAGTGTGGAAAATAGATCTGGTTGGGCAAGTTAAGTAATAAATCAATCACATGATTATACTTTGTCTGAAGCAAGTAGTATGGGTCAAATAGTTTGCTAAGCAAGCAGCTGCACATGGCCATCCTGTGAGGCACTGGACAGGCATTCATTATAAGTATGCAAACTGTGTAGAAGTAACCAGGGTCTGTAGCCACTGAACAACCTAAACATGATCTTGGATCTCTGTTCTGCAGCTCTTCGTTGCCCTTTGGATCTGGTATCCAGGAGTCCATAGTTTTGGTAACTATGGGCCCATATGGCATACCAGCTGTTAAACACTTTCCATTTTCCTGAATAATGGCATTTAGACAAATTGAAGGAACTTGTTCTCTGATTCCTACTAAAATTTATCAACTACATGATGTTCACTTCTGTGAATGATGCTTACTCACATATTGGACATTTCCACATTAATTTATGAATCCTTATAAGATAACTTGGACTTCTCAGTTCTTACACAATAATTTGGCCCTCTCTGTATTGTATGGGGAGTCAGGGTGTGAAATCAGTCATTGATAGCAGCATTTGTAAACAAGCTAAAGGCTGCTGTCAACATAGTGTGTTGCTGTCAATGATTTCTATGCAGGAGCCATTTCATGCACTGCCTTCCCACATGAACTAGAAAAGGGGTGGCCAAACTTGCTAAACATAAGAGCCACATAGAATAAATGTCAGATGTTTGAGAGCCGCAAGACATGAATGTCACATGTTTGAGAGCCACAAGACAAGGGAGGGAGGAAGATAAGATGGGGAAAGGGGAGGGAGGGAAGGAAGGAAAATAGATGGGGGAGGGAGAGGTGGAAATAAAGTAACTTTAAATGCCTTCTGCAAGCTGTTGGCTGGCTTGGCTTGGAGATGACTTCTCCAAGCCAGCCGACAGGGTGGTGGGGGCTTCAGGAGCCACACAATATGTGTGAAAGAGCCACATGTGGCTCCCGAGCTTTGGTTTGGCCACCCCTGAACTAGAGGATATTTGGGAATTTTCTCATGAGGTATGTGTGCAATTTCAAACACCTCCATGAGAAAATAAAAGAACGAAATCAGCGTGTGAAGTCTTTACCAAACAACAAATGAACATTGGAAACAACCAGTTACACCTCTCACATTGTTCCCTGATGGAGACTGTCTTCTCACTCTTCTGATACAAGTTTATGCTTTGCATTTTCCAAGTTTTGACCTGGCTTTTCCCACTGCAGTTTTTCTCCAAAACTTCAGTTCCCTTTAATTCCGCTTCAAACAACTGAAGCATAATGAAACTGGCTGTATTATTTTACATCATTTCTTTCCTAGAGTGAGAATTACTTTTCTATAGAAAACCAGAGTTCTCTCTGACCATGGAGAAGGCTAGACAAATCTATTCCTACCTCCCCCCCCCCCACTCCATGTTTATGAACAAGTCCTGGTGAGCTTTGCAGTCTAACAGAGCCAGAAGCAAATAATTTGATAGAGTGTTTTTGCATATATTATTAAGATTCAAGCCTTGATTTCCCCCCATTATAAATAGTGTCTCAAAGACCTGTGATATCCACTTTGTTAAGTGTTGGGTTCAAGAGATTAAGGGCAATGACTGGCATATAGTTCACTTTTATTTCCATCTCTCTGCAACCTCACATCGCCATACATCTGTTTTGTTGATTCAGAAGAGCACTTGAGATGCTTTACAGTTGATTTTGACAAGTGCTACAATTTGATATGGGTAGATAATTCTTGCTGAGATGATTTCAAAGTACAGAAATTATAATTTTGAGTAGATATTACCTTTCTGTATGATCAGAAATTCCATGTAATATACTGTGCACTTAAGCATCTTAATCACATTTTCTCCCCTCTTTCTTTTAAACATTACATTCTTTTCATTTAATCGAGCGGAGTATCACAAATTAAAATATTGTTCTAAATATATCTTGTTTTTTCCCCTTACTTAGTGGAGATCATTTAAAGAAGAACAAAAAAAGAAGGAATGTTAAAAATGTTCATTCCTAACCTTCTCTTCAAAACTATTTGGTTTGGGATTTAATTAAACAGTAAGACATGACAGACTGTTCAGGAGTGCTCATTAATGCACACCTTGGGTGCATTTCACCTCCTGCTTCTAGCACAGCTGAGGTGAGGATTAATCAGCACTACCCCTTGGCCCAGAGCATTTATTGTGATTATAAAATGACCACTTGGTAAAAAAAATAAATAAAACAATACATTTTAACACCAGAAAAAGATCCGCCATCATGCCTAATGATTAGGAGTTTAGAGAAACATTCCTTTTTTAAAAAAAGATGCTCATGTTTTATGCATTGGTGCAAACAGAATTTTCATTCTATTTAAAAGAAGAAAACTTCATGATTCTTTCCAAGCTCTTTTATCCAAGAACAGAATGTGATGGAAGATATGGCAGGACAACTTGTATAACAAGCATTATAATGACCTGGTCCATTAAAGGAACTAGTGATTTTTGCTTACTAATATTATTTGCTTATTAGCTGTGTATAGCCTGTTTTTCTTCCCAATGGGGACACAAAAGCAGCTTACGACATTGTTCTCATCTATTTTTACCACAATATCACACGTTGAGCTTTTATGGTACAGTGAGGATTCAAATCTGAGTCTCCCAGATCCAGGTTTGGTATTCTAGCCACCATAAAAAGTTCATCTGCCCTATTAAGTATAAAGTGTGGGGCCATGATGGTGACAGAGTGCAACAAACAGACTGGATCACAACCCTTCTCTCTGGATCACAACCCTTCTCTCTCTCACTCACCCTCTGCTCACTTGCCTCAGGTGCTGTGTTTCCAGCTCAGGTCACTTCTACTATTGGATCCATCTGGTAAAAAAGCTGATGCAATGAATCATGGGAAAGTAAAACGGTGGAGAGATTCAGTTACCTTCACCTGTCTGCTCCTTGTGAGATTTTTTTTAAAAACCCAGCATTCTCAACTTTTATTTTATTATTTATTTTATTTATTTAATTTATATCCTGCCCTCCCCTCCGAAGGCAGGCTCAGGGCGGCTCGCAGATTAAGGGTCATGCGATCAGATTAGGTGACCAAACAAGATGAAACAACAGTAAGAACATAAAACATTAGAACAATTATTAAAAAAACACAGGTGCTAGTACAATAGTTTCAGACAATTAAAATTCTAATGGTGGTAAGTAGCTAGATGGTCGATATTAGATGTTCTAAGAGGTCCCAGGATCACCATAGCGTGATGAGATAGATCAATTGGTAGTACGGTATTTATGGGCCTGTCCCATTGCTGCAGGTGTTGCCATTATGGAAATGTGTGGTGGAAGAGTGCTGTTTTGCAGGCCCTGTGGAATTGTGAAAGCTCTCACGGGGCCCTGCCCTCCTCCGGCAACTCATTCCACCAGCTAGAGGCAGCAACGGAAAAGGCCCTATGAATGGGGCAAGCACACATTAGACATAGCTTTCCTACTACGTTTAGTTTTGTATTGCCTACTCTGACCAACAGTTTTCCAAATGCTCAAGCCAAATAATTTTTGTAATCCTGCAAAATGAGAGAATTCGCAGATACTGTTCAGGCAGGAATTCCTGAAGATGATAAGAGAGGGAGAGCAGTCTGGGGATCTTGCATGCTCTCTCCCTTAGCAGAAAATTAACAGATGGCTTGCTTAAAGAATAGCTTCAACATCCTTAGATGTGAGTTGAATGGAACGGATTGGGGATGTGCAATTACTTTTCTTCTATATCCGTTTATTTCAGTGGAGTTTATGTTGGAGAAATCTTTCTACAGAGTAAGACCATTGCTGCATTTAGCACAGTGTCAGCTGTCCTGACCGACAGCGGCTCCAGGAAGTGAGGCAGAGAAAAGGCTTTTCAAATACCTGGTGATATCAGGGACTGAATTTGGGACCTTTAGCATGTACTCTCCGATCCTCCTTTTTATACACACCATACGTTTGTATTGACTTGGGGCCTGATCAAAGTTTTGTGCTTTCTCCACTGGACACCGGATCATGTGAGATGCAAAATCTGCATATACAGAAACAGTCGTCAGCAGAAACTAGGCTTTCCCGAAATTGTTTGTGGATCTGTGGACTTCAGTGAAGACCCAGCTTTCCTCAGATAGAAGTCTATACAATCCCGTTGAAAAAAAGGTGGAAGGGGATCTGTGAGTTTAAACTAGTAGTGTTTTTGGAGGTTTTTTTAAAAAAAATCCCTCTCATGGGGAATATAGTCCAAGAGTTTCAAAAATACTAAATAACCTAGCAGCAAAAGCTATTCAATTGTGGAGAAATGTTCAAGATCCCTGAAGAGCAGAACAGAGGGAGGCTAGTTACTGGAGGGGTGGGGAACATATAGCAAAGATAACAAAGCAGAGCTAGGCCTAAGATACCAAAGAAAGCTGTGGGAATTTCAAGATGGTATGAACCAGAAAGAAAATTATTAAAGCAGCAGGGATGGGATGGGATGGGAATTCTTTAAAAGCCTAGATTCTGATCGTGCGTCAAAAATTAGGGACTGATTGTGCGAACTTTACTCAGGGGAGTAACTCCTTAGCAATGCAAGAAATCACGTGAATGTCCTGGTTATGTGAGAAAGTTTTACAAGCGGGGACCAGTGTTACTAAAAGAAATCTGAAATGCTAATGATTTTATTTGCTCATTTTAAGATGTAGAGTTCTGCGCTTTTAAAACTCGACTATGGACATTTTCATTTTTCTTTTTTAAAATTCAACTAAATTTGCTGCCTTCTGCCAAAGGAACATGCCACACAACAGCAATAAGAATACAGCTGTGTGCTAGTGATTGGCATGAACCTCATCATGAACTTCAATTCATCACTAAAATCACCCGGTTTGTGGTGCGTGAGTCAAGGTTTATGTAATCGCATTTCCCACAAACCTCCTGCAAACAGCCATGTTTTTAATAGAGGTTTGTTTCATGTTGGTGGTTTGTGAGGAAGACATTCTGGTGCCAATCAATTAATTGTCAAAGCAACTGGGGGTGGGGTTTGACTTCTGCAGCTTTCTGCAGCCCTGGAAACACCAATAGCGACCCTCTACAGCTCAACAGGCAGTGCTGGTTGCTAACCAGAGAGCTCCAGTTCTGCTGTATGGGAGCAGAATGGATATGTACCCCCAACTCTTCTGCTGGGGGGATATATATATATACCCTCAGCAGCTGTTCTTACTTGGAAGCAGGCAGTTAGGTAGAGAGAGAATGGAACTGGAAGTCATTCCTCAGTGTGAACAGTGTAGGTTGAGTGCTTACTCAGTGCTCTAAGACACCTGTCCTTCTGCTCAACCCAAGCAGAGGCATTCAGATACTGAGTTTCCTTGACCCATGCTCTTCCTCAGTGGGATTTTTGAACACCTGTCTCCAGCAGGTAGAGGGGCATCCCAAGGAGGTCCACTGCTAGTTTGATTCCTCTAGCTTGCAGGGGGTCTGTTTGACACACTCCTGAACCTGCAGCTGTGATTTCCCCAGAGAGCACTTTCCTGGGGACACTGCTTTGGGGTGCTGTAACTCACCCCCCTAAATCCAATCCTCACCAAACTTGGAGGGTAGGTAGAGTAAGTGGAGACTTCTTGTGAATTTAGCATCTCTAGTCCACAGGGGGGTGGTGGTGGTGGTCATTCTACCACATCACAAACCTCACAAAATGAACTCAAAATATCCTCAAAAAGGATATTATAGCATTGTAAAAAGTCCAGAAAAGGGCAACTAGAATGATTGAAGGGTTGGAACACTTTCCCTATGAAGAAAGGTTAAAACGCTTGGGGCTCTTTAGCTTGGAGAAACGTCAACTGCGGGGTGACATGATAGAGGTTTACAAGATAATGCATGGGATGGAGAAAGTAGAGAAAGAAGTCCTTTTCTCCTTTTCTCACAGTACAAGAACTCGTGGGCATTCGATGAAATTGCTGAGCAGTCAGGTTAAAACAGATAAAAGGAAGTACTTCTTCACCCAAAGGGTGATTAACATGTGGAATTCACTGCCACAGGAGGTGGTGGCGGCTACAAGCATAGACAGCTTATATATACATATATATATATGTATAATTTTTTGGCTACTGTGTGATGCAGAGTGTTGGACTGGATGGGCCATTGGCCTGATCCAACATGGCTTCTCTTATGTTCTTATGAACTGGGTTGGTAAACTGTAAGATTTGTGAGACCATGAACTGGGACAAACCACCATTTTTCTGATTTGTGCCCATCCCTGTGTGCCTTATGTTGCAGAAATCATGTACAAGAGCAGCTCTGACTGCTGTGAATTTATCCTTGTTTTCAATAATCCTCATGAGGGGTGGTGCTGAATTGTGTTCCTTCCTTCCTTAGAAAACCCTTTTTTAACATTTTGCTTTTTTTCTGGTACATGTTGAAAGGCTGAGTTATTTTGGGCCAGTTTCTGTTTTAAGCTTTCCATAATTGTGAGACTATTTGCATGTCGTGTGTTGCATATGGCGTATAAAAATGGGGGGGGGGAGGGGACTGACATTAATGTAAAAAAAAGAAAAAAGAAACATACGGTAAACCCATCAGAGACACCAGCAACAGAAACAAGAGAAACAAGAAAACACAAAACCAAAAAGATGAAAACTTGGCTACTACTGCCCATGGAGCTCTGGCAGTGGTTGTGGGCAGGGGTCATTTTGCCTCTTCTGGGAGGAGGAAGAGGCAGGGATGTACAATGCATGATGTCATGGATTCAATATGACATGGAGTTTCATATGTGGGCACTCTTGAACCCCTCCTTCCACTGGGATCAAATTCATCTGCAGTTGTGGATGCAGGTTTTGTTGCCAGCAAGGCCCGAGGGACAGTTAGTGAGACAGAAGGCACATCATGCACCAGCTCCTGAGTCATTCAAGTACCCCTGCCAGGTGGAGCAGACAGTTCAACAATGCCTGCTTTGCTGGGAGTTTAGCTACCAAGGGGTGTGTGGTTGTAGGCCCTGCAAGTTCCACCATGAGTGCCCTCTGTATATAGGCCACCATGCCTTTGCCAGGTGCCCCAGAGCAAAACCCTGGGTTGATGTCAAGGAACAAAGGGGGGCAAGTAGGTGGTAGTGGTGCCAACACCCCTCTTGTGAAAGGGTCCTAGCCCAATTAAACTGAAGGAACTAGAGGTTTTTATTTATGGTTTTCACTTCCAGTGGCAGGGCCCAAGGAGACCCTATTGGGCCAATAGTCTACACTCCGTCAGGGGGATGGAGCAAGTGGTCAGGCAGAAGATTGAGGAAGAATAAACAAATAATAATATTAATGTAGGGAAGGGAGAGTTCTGGGCTCCTTACTGTTACCACCAGTCCCTAATCTTCACATCTTCCCACTGAGGGTTGTGCTCAAGAAGACCCTGGAGGAGTATTGTCTTATACTTATTCTGCTCAAGGGATGAGTCAGTGAATGATGTGATACTGGAGCACCTGTACTTGGTCCACTACATGTTGTTCAACCAGGCACTGCATGTGGTGTGATGCTGTGGGATGGGGGGCAAACTCACTAAATGTGATATTAAATCAGCATTCTGCCTCCTGCCTGTTCATCCTGCTAACTTCAAGTTATTGGATTTTGTGTTTGAAGGGCAGTATTATATGTCTAGGGCCCTGCCGATGGAATCCTCCATTTTCTGCACAGCTTTTGAGCATTTAAGTTCCTTCCTGGAGTTGAACCTATGTTACTAGATGGTGTTGGTTGACACAGCTCACAATCTGGATGATTTATGTTCATGGGCCTGCTGGGCACCAGGCAGTGTAAAAGGTTGTTCGATGGTTTTGTTTAGCTATGGAATTGGTGATCCCTCTGGCTCATGAGAAACTAAGGGACTAGAGACAGTCCTGGCATTTCTGGGTGTGGAGCTGGATATCGGGAGGCAGGGGTTCTCAACCTCCGGGCCACAGACCAGTACCAGGCCACAGTCTGTCATTAACTGGGCTGCCCAGCCTCTCCCCCCACCCCACACACAGCCTCTCCGCCCCCCACCCACGGCACCTCTCCCCCATGGCACCTCCTCCTCTCTCCATTTTTACAATATTAAGACTGGGAAGGGGCCATAAAGTGCCTTCCGGGTTCTGTAAAGGCTGACCTCCCCCCTGCTATTCAGCTGATCAGCGGGGAAACTGTGCAAAACCGCAGCAGCAGTGGCTAAAAAGCCGAGTATCTCTTGCCTCCTTCCCCCGCCCAGTAAGGAAGTGGGAAGGAGGCAAGGGCAGCCTAGTTTTTTCAGCGGCCGCTGGCCACTGCTGTCGCAGTTTCACACAATTTCCCTGCTGATAGGGGGAGTCGGCCTTTACAGAGCCCGGAAGGTGCTTCACGGCCCCCTCCCCAGTTTTAACATTGTAAAGATGGAGGGAGGCGGAGGTGCCACGGGGGGAAGGAGGCACCATGGGCGGGGGCAGCAAGGCTGCACGGTGCTGCGAGAAGGGGGTGAGGAGGTGGGGTGGTGGGGCTTGCGGCACCAGGGGGGCAGGCTGAATTTGGTGCCCCCACCCTGCTGGCCTTAGGGTCATAGTGGGCCGGCCAGCCCTGGGGCTGGTCCCTGGGGCAAAAAGGGTTAGAAACCATGGCTGGGAGGCAGTTGTCCAAGTTGCCTAAGGAAAAGGTTAATGGTTTGTGGACAAGGACTTCTTTCAAGGGGAAGAGGAAGGCTACCTTGGTGGAACTGCAGCAGCTAATGGACCACCTTCACTTTGCACATAAGGTGGTGGCACCAGGTAGAGATTTTCTTTGGAAATTGTGCAATGCCATGGTCAGGCTTTGGCTCCCACATCATAAGATATGGGTTACCAGTAACATAGGGGTGGATCTGGAGGTCTGAGAGGAGTTTTTAGCTTTCTTAGCAGTGTTTGTTTCTGGAGGGAGGACATGTGTATCGAGGCACAGCTGCAGGTTATGTCTGATGTGGCTGGAGCCTTGGGGTTTGGGCCAGTGGTGTACAGAGGATTGGCTGGTCGAGTGGGCAGCAGCAGGTATAACAAGAGACCTTACATTCTTGGAGTTTTTCCCATAGTAGTGGTGGTGTGGTTGTGTTCCAAGGAGCTGGCTGATCATGTGATTAACTCTCTCACATCCAGGTCCCCAAGGGTCATGGTGCTGGTACAGGCCTTCTTGCTGCGTTGTCTTCATTTTAATGTACTGTTTATGGTAAAGCATGTGCTGGAGGCAGCAATAGGGTGGCTGATGCTCCGACTCATAAACAGTTGGAGACATTCTGGGAGTTGGTCCCAGATGCCAATACCCAGCCGATCCTGATGCTCCAGAGCTGTGGAAGCTTAGAGGGCCAAGACTGAGAGGGCAATCACTCTGGCTATAGCACCTAGCACCAGGAGGGCCTATTATTGGGTGGGTCAGCAGTTTGAGGCCTTCAGACAGCAGGTAGGGCTTCAGAAGGTGTGGGCAATACTGTTAAAGCATTTCATGCTGTTCTGTGTGGACCGAAAGGCAGGAGCATGGTAGTTCAGTTCATCAGTGGTAAGCAATTGGCCTTGGCTTTTCTGAGTAAAGCTCGGAATTTTGAGGAAACCATGGGGGACTTCTGCATTCAGAAGATGTTGGAGGGCTGGTTGCATGAGATGGGGTCACAGCCGGATAAGCAGGAGCCCATTCCCCCACATTCCTGAAGGGACTGTGTGGAGCTTGGGGGGGCAATTAGTGCTGATGGCTACGAGATCTGCCTTTTTCCATGCTGTGGCATAGGTGGCCTTTTGGGGGGTGCTGTGAGTGAGTGCGTTGGTCATGAGCTTACACTGTGACAGGTCAGGTAGGGCCCCACAGATGCAGGATGTTCACTTTTGGGGAAACAGCATCCAAATTACAGTCCAGTGGGAAAAACTGAACAGTGTCAAGAAGGAGATATTAGGTTGGGATCCTGTTCAGAGGTCAATCTTTGCCCAGTCCTGGTGCTCCAACAATATCTGGCGGTAAGGGGCTAGGGAGGGGGCATGCTGTTCCACTGCAGTAACATCATCCCTTTGACCAAATTCCAAAATGAGGCAGTCACCTAGAAAGCATTGAACACCTTGGGCCTGTGTCAGTTTATATTTGGGATCCACATTTTTCAGATTGGGGTAGCCTCCACAATATGGCTATGGGCTATACAGCCCCAGCCATTCAACAGCGGGGTCACTGAAGGTTGTGGTGTTACAGATTGTATGTTCACTCAATATTTTGCGAGTGGCTGGTGTTCCACAATTAATTTTGTTTTCTTTACAGGTGTGGCCAGCTGCCATGAGAGGCAAAGAGTCACCATTTGTGGTCTTTTGGGTGGCTGACCAGACCAAAAGAAGCCTGGAGAGGGTGCAGGAGGGGTGGGACCTCAGACAGGTACAATGCCATACACTGCACACGCACTCCTCCCAAACCAGCCATTTTCTCCTGGGGAACCATTGTTGCCCATCTCTAGGTGAGCAGGACAAACAGGTTAACAACCTCCACGTAAACCAGCCTCAGAAATTATATAAACTTGAGTTTACTTCTTAACATATAAAATTAATTTTCCATATTGAACCATGTCATTCCATAGAAAAAGCGCATAAGGAACATCAGCCTCTCGCCCAAAGTTACTTCATAGGTAATTAATGTCCAAATTCTTTAGAAGGTGAGTGCAAGCAACAATTCCAAAGGTAGAGTTTTCCACGGAGACCAACGTTTTCCACGGAGATCTCTTCTGTACAGCAAGGCACAAAATTGAAATGCGATGCAGCTGTACTTATTCCACGTTTCACGATTGCTTCTACAAGCTTCCAAAACCGTTGAACATATTTCAATTGCTGATGCTTACAAACATTTACATTCAGTATGGTCAATTTTGACCATTCTTCTAAAGAATTTGGACATTAATTATCTCTGAAGTAACTTTGGGCGAGAGGCTGATGTTTCTTATGCACTTTTTTAATGGAATGACATGGTTCGATATGGAAAATTAATTTTATATGTTATGAAGTAAACGCAAGTTTATATAATTTCTGAGGCTGGTTTACATGGAGGTTGTTAACCTGTTTGTTCTGCTCCATTAACCGCGTTGCTCTTTGTTCCTTGCACATCTCCAGGTGAGGGCTGGAGATCACTCAGAATTACAACTGCTCTCCAGGTGGCAGAGATCAATTCCCCTTGAGGTGTGTGTGTGGGGGGAGTGAACGACTTTACTTGGGTGTGTGGGAAGACAGCAAGGGTGGGGGACACTTGCCCAGAGCCTCTTTCTAGAGCTTTGGCCAATTCTACACTTGAGATTTGCCCTTGCTACAAATGTGTAAATAGTTAATAAAGTGGTCCTTAGTTAGACACAGTACTGCTGTCTCTTTCTTCCAATTGGGAAGGGGGCAAGTGGCTTATTTATGCATTCTTATTCTTTATTTTTTCTAACAAAAGAATAGGCTTTAGGCCATTGAGTTTTAAATTAGGGACGTGCAGACAATGCTTTATTGGAAAATAGTCCATTTTTTAGAGCAAAGATGATGAGCTAGTCTTTACTGTTCTTGATTTCTTCTTTATACAGAATTGTGCTTTGACCATAATATTCAGAATGCATAATTAAAACCATACCACTGATTTGCATCAAGCAGCATCATATGATTCTTACTCATGTGAATAATCTCACTGCCGATAAATAACTTTGCTGAGGTCCTCTGAACATTGCATAAGCAAGGGTAGCATGGAAATGCAGTATTTACCAGATCAATTTTATGAACAGCAGTGTACATGCAAGCAAAAGTAATTCACGCTTAGTTATAGATATGTAATATGTTGTAAAGTCTCCTTTTGTGTTACATTTGTATTAATATATGTCAAAAATCCAATGTTATTTCTTTTAAAAATAAATTGGAAGCACCAGTCTATAGTGTATGATTATTTTATTAACTGATAAATCAGTTGGCTCTCTAGGGCATGGAAGAAATAGATTTATTTAATTTGCAAATAAACTATCTATTCAGCATTTTTCTCCCATGTTGGAAATATGTATTGAGCTAAACTGCTTACAGATGAAGTATTTTCTCAGATGTCAAATATAAAGTGGTGCTTATTAACCCTTCCCAAACAATAACACACAAATTCTAAACTCATACAATTAACAGCAAAAGACTTGAAATCAATCAAGAGCTGATCCCACACCAATAAATCCTAGGGAATCACTGCATGATCAATCTTTCACTATTTATGAAAACCAAGTTATGATTTACACAAATCCTTTGTGTAAGAAAATCCTGATACCTGGCTTCTTTGCACAAAAGAAAATAAAAGGAACGCTGGAAAAGAGTGGTTTTCAGTGGAGAAAGTTGAGGGGGGGGGCGTTGCTCAGTGGAAGAATCTCTGCTTTGTGTGCAGAAAGTCCCAAATTCAATCACAGTTAAAAGGACCAGACAGTAGATGATGCAAAAGACTTACCTGAGACCCTGGGGAGCAGCTGCTCGTGTGAGAAGACAATACTGATCTTGATGGGTCAATCCTGATTCAGGATGAGGCAGCTTCATGCATGTCTGCGTCTAGAAAAGTCTATACAGGGAAAAAGTTGCTTGGAAGGATACAGCAGAAAAGTCTTCAACAGTCAAAATGTTAAGAACGATACTGCCTGCCACATCCTGGCTTAGCGTTGCCTATTCTGATACTGCATTTCCTTGGGAAAGCCGTTGAGATGTAAATGAAATATATGTATTCAGAAAATAAAACAGCCTAACTGAAAACCTTCTACTTTTTAGTTACCTTATTATAACTAATACAAGGGTGAACAACTAATGATAATGGCTCTCACTTGGAAACACTTTGCTCTGGTCCTTATTCTCCTGGTCCAGTAGTATATTTAAAATTAACATTTATTCTAGTACAAGCTTTAATGAGCCAGAACTCACTTCCTCGTTTACCTCATTTTAAGACATTTTTTCAGAATGGAAGGAGATTTTTTTGCTCTGACTCATGAAATCTCATGCCGGAATAAACGCTCATGTGGGCAGCCATGTTGGTCTGGAGCGACAGAACAAAGTTTGAGTCCAATGGCACCTTTAAGACTAACAAAGTTTAATTCTGGGTATAAACTCTGGAATAAATGTCAGTTGTAAGGTCTCACCAGATTTCTGTTTTGCTGCAATAGACTAAAATGGCTACCCCTCTGGAATTATTCACCTGAATATACTTCAGATTGCCAGCTAGTGAAACAGACTATTGGTCTACATTGACCTACATAAGCTCAATATTGTTACACTGTCAAGGTCTTCCAACTAGCAATAGTTTTCTAGGGTCTCAGGCAGAGGTCTTTCACATCAGTGACTACTAGATCCTTTTTCAAAACTGGAGAAGTTGAAAATCTGACACATACAAAACACATGATGCACCAAGGAGCCATGCCTGGCTCCTTTTGTCTGTCTTAAAATTCACTAAATTGTCACTGACAGGGTGCTTACCATTCAGGAGAGTTACATGCAGATCTTGCCACCATGGATAGTTTGACCTTCCCAAAGTATATTTCTATACCAGTCACATTGTTAGCTCATTGGCATTTATTTGATTCTATTTAAGCAGCATTCTGTTATCTCTTGAACTGACCTTACTGGGTATTTGGTTGCATTTGCTGGAAAACAGGGAGGTAGGACTGCAGACTGGGGAGAGAGTGGAAAGCAATGCCAGTTGCTCACCCAGATACTATGTGCTCTATATTGAAAATATCCTGTCTTCCAACATGAAAGATTTGTGATTGAAGCCTTCATGTTGAGTTCTGAACTATTAAGTATGAGTGAATTAATTTTTTTCTGTCTCTCCCCCCCCCCCCCATCCCCATTAATGTCTGAAAAGGGCACTTGTATTCAATTGCTGTGAAATGTGTGTTTATTATCTCCATAATTTCTCCTGTGAGAGGGCAGTCACAGGCTTCTGTTTTAGACACTGGTCAAAGAAGCATTAGAGCAATGCATTTCACAGTTCAGCTTGTTGTAACATGCAACAATACTCTGAAATGAAATTCTTGTCATGCCTGTACTTGTAAGTGGTGAACTTTAATTTGTGTTTATGTTTTCCTGCTTTGTTTAAATTTTAGTGACTTTACAGAGCAATTATTATTATTATTATTATGGCAAGGTACACAGATTTATTTTCTCTTTAAATGCTCAGTTTGAAATTATTGCAAACTGAAAAGACAAAATTCCTAATTTGATATATGTGCCCCCACACACATATCTGGTGTAAAGGTTCGGGGGGGGGGGGGAGAAATCAAAGTTGTCATCATGGTACCTTAACTTGTCACATCTACTTTCCTATCAAAATTATATTTCTATTTTTCTTTCGCACTTAAGAAAATATTCCAAAAATGTTCAATGCCTTAATGTAATGAATGCAATAATTTAAATGGAATATGTTGAAAATGTAAAGGAACTTGCTTGCCTTTTCCAATATGATTAATATTTTATATTTTGGAAAAGCAAATTAAAGAAAAATCCCCAACCTAAGGTCAACAGTGCCTGTTTAAGGAAACTATCTTATTCTATTCTCTTCAATGCCCTGTCTTTTTCAGAATATTAATAGGGGAAAGAGTGACAAGAATGACTTAGACGTACATGTCAGGAGAAAGGGTCAGCTCTTGGCAGTAGGTTGTTAATTCACATCCATTAATGAAATTTATCCTCCTTACTGTCTCCTTCTTTCTCCCTCTTCTTTTTCAACAAATAAAAAGGTCCTTTTTGAGAGAACATCATGGACTTTTCACAGAAGCTGAGAAGGGCCACAGGGGCAGGCTGAGGTAAGAGACTGACAATCTTCAGGTGATTAAGGAGACTCAAAGGCTAGGTAGACCTACAAAATGAATAACTATGGACCCAGAACCATGCCATAAGGCTCAATGGCTTGTGATTTGCAAGTTGATAAGACAAGAAGATTAATAATGCTGCATGATAATGGCTGCTCCCTCTCAGCTGGGGAGATGGTAATGATCTGATATTGCTGTAGGAGCAGTTCCGTGTGCTGCAGAGAGGGGGGTGCGGATTCACTCATCCCAATTGGCCCCCAGGATATAGAGATTTTGAAAAATGGGAATGCAGTTACAATTTTAATTAGATATAAAGTTTTTAATAATTTTGCTGAAATGAGGACTTCAAAGAACATATTTTGCAGCATTCAGGCCCATAACTCCTGAGTGACAGTTTTGGTTAATTTGCAAGTTTTCAGATCAAACTTTGCCCCTGGCTCCATGCTGAGGGTAAAGTAAAATGTCAATTTCTTTCCTCAGTGATCTCAAGCATCTTATTTAGGCAGGTGTGCTGAATTCTCTTATTCCGTAGATGTTAACAGAACAAAACTACTCATTAAAATATATGCTTCCATTTTTAAAGAGAGAGAGAGAGAGAAGAAAAAATTAATCACATAAATAAAATCAGGGGTAATACAGGGAATCAATCAGCAAGAAAAATGTACAGCAATATACAACATAAAATTTTAAAGAAGAATCAGGGTAATATCATATATGAAAGGTGATTAAATGTTATCGTATGATTGTGCTGTCATTGCATATTATCATCAAAGAATGTTTAATTTATACCCTGTTTCAAAATCAGTGGTAGTTGTGCAAAAGGAGATTCCACCCCCCCCCAAAAAAAACTGGTCTATTTTTTAAAAAAATACTGCTTAATCTACATACACTGAAAATTTGTGATTCATATTTGTGGTCCAGAATTAATTACATTTGATATCTGAAGCACATTAGTTTTTTGGCAGTCTACAAGCATTAATGATAGAGAAGAATGTTGTCAGTCAACTGAAAGTCGTGATTCAGCTCTTGCCTTCTCTTCTTTATTTTCTGTCTCCTACTGGAGTTGTGGGGGAGAAAACAGAATGCCAGTTGGCAGCTTTAACAAGCAGACTTCCTTACAAACCACATAGAAACAATTCAGAAAGGGGGAGAAGTGGTATACAGCAGAAGCAAACAGAGCAAATTGGTAGGAACAAGGTACTTGTCATGTCTTATTGAAGAAAACATTTTATTGTTGCAGATGCCACCTTGATGGGCTGCTTGATAAGACTTTATTTTTCTTGTGGCTCACATGGACAGATGTAACATTATTTTGTTTTCAGCACAGTTAGGCTGCTCAGAAGTCCCTCTCTCTATCACTGAGCTTCTTCTCACAAGAGGGCCGGTTCAACATATCACATTCAAGGTCAGAGTCCTGGGGTTTTCTTGTGTCAGCTTGGTGACAGTGTTGAAGCACTGGAACAATGAAACTTGACGGTTCAAACCCATCAGAGTGTTTGCAGGTAGAAGTTTGTAACTTTGGATCATTTGAACTGGTGGTGTTGAAAGCAACCTGAAATTAATTTGGACAGCTAGCTTCATCTGTGATTTATGCAGGGTCTGTGCTTGGTGTCAGAATCACTCCAACAGAATATTTAAACAGCCCTCAAATGAAAAAGCACGAACAGAGGAAACAAAAAGGCACAGCCCTTCCCTCCATGTTGTCATCTATATAAAATCAATATAGTTCATTGTTATTCAGCATTTTCTTCACTTTGGCTCTTTTTTGAAAAACTCCTTGGCACAGCAGAGAAGCTCAGCAAGCTCCTTCACAATACACTTCTTTTCAATGCTAAACATCACCTAGTTTGTGGTAAGCTGAATATGCTTTCTGGCACATCTCAGGGGACAACTAACTACAAAGGGAAGACTCTGTGTCAAGGCTTAGAACCCTCCTAGACTAAGTTTATGAAGAGTTTTTTCTAAGAATTATGAACAATGTACATTTCATGTGTAAAACATAAGTCATTTTTGACGTCTTTTGAAGCTACTGGATCCAACAGACTCTAACATATGTAATCACAAGAAAATAGATACACCGATATTTGATGTTTTTTCCTACACAGGGTAAATGGCAGCAAGCCAATATAGAGGTCCTTTGGTGCAGTTCTTCAATGGTCTTAGAAGAGGGTGACTCTCTTTAGAATGGTGTTGTTAAGATTCTTAGTTCTGCATTGGATTGCAGCCAGTATCTTTTTAAGAAAAACGCCATGTGTGAAGAAATTCAGAATGGCAACAAAGTCTGACTTTATAAAACTAATACGACATTAAATCAACTGTAGTCAATTGTAGCTATTATAATGGAGTCACGCCAACCTTGCTAGTTGGGCTATCCGTCTGAAAAAAATATGAGTCTTATGAACAATCCACTCAAAATATTGAGACACATTCAGCACCAGATGGCGTTCATTTTAGTCAGGGCTTACCAGATCTTAACTCCAGATTCTTTATGTGATTTTTGGACTTGAACCTGGGAAGTGAGAAAAGCACTGCTGTTGAATATGGACAGAATGTGATTCCTAAACTGAGCCCACAAATTAAAGACAGGCACTCCCAGATGAGAGGGTTTGTCACTCAAGGATCTGACTTCAGTCCAAGTACATTTTATCTTCTCCTCCCCCTCTCTGGTGTTGTCAGCCATTTAGATATTCATTTAGATATTTGCTTTTCATTCTGGTGGAAACCCAATATAGCTTACAACATCATCCCCACCCCCTTCACTTTAGCCACCCAACAGCTCTGTGAGGCAGGTTGAGCTGAAAATAAGTCACTGGTCCAAGGTCACCCAAAGAGCTTCCATAGCACAGTGGAGATCTGAACAGATTGTGGCATGACACCTAAGCACTTCTGTTTGTTCATCATGGGTATGAATGCTGCTTATAATTATTTTGTGTTTCTTTCCTTGCCTCCCTATCCCCTTGTGGAGTACAGCAGTAGGCTTCTGAGTTTGAAAAGCCTTGATTCAGAGTCTAATTCATTGTGATATCCAAATGCAGGTACCTGATAAAATTAGATTTTGTTTCCTCTACATAACCCAGAAGTCTAAACCTGGATTTGAGTGAGAATGTCCCAGAAGATAAGAAGGTCTTTGGGATTTTTATTTAGTGCCTGAGAATAGTTTTCCTTTTAAAAGTTATCTGTTACCAACACTTCCTCCCCAGGAGTAGTCAGTAATAGAAACATCAAGGAATACAGTAGTACTACCCAAGGAGCTAATGTCATCCTTCATCTCACTCAGAAAACCTGAGAAAGCTGCACAAACTGTGGAGAAATGTCCTACACCTTCAGTATTCATATCCAAGTTACAGTCATTGGGTCTGCACTCTACACATGCTCAAGTGGTCTAACAGCTAGCACTGGGGAAACTACAGAGGAATTAGTTTGTAGAATCTTTTGGGCTCAAGTGCCGTGTTCTACTGGAGAAAGTTTTTCTTCCAGACGTTTTGTTCTCGGCTGCGGAGAAAATCCTCAGTGGCGTTGCAGCTGGAGCAGGCGCTCTGACCTTCTTGGCTGCTGTGCATTGAGTGAGGCCAGGGCTGCTGGAGAGCTGCTATTTCTAGGCTGGAGGGGGTGTGGTGAAAGGGCAATAGGTTTGTGGATGTGCCCATTGTTTGGTGGGGCTTCCTGGAAGGGTAGTGATAAGGAAACTGGCTGTTGAACATTCAACAGCCAGTTTCCTTATCACTACTCTTCCAGGAAGCCCCACCAAACAATGGGCACATCCACAAACCTATCACCCTTTCAGTTCATGGTTCATGGTTTATGGGGTCTCACAAACCTTTCTGTTTACCAACCCAGTTCATTTCATGAGGTTCATGATGCGGTAGAATGTCCCCCCATGGACTAGAGATGCCAAACTCACAGCAAGTCTCCAGTTTACTCTCCTCTACCTGCCCCCCAGGTTTGGTGAGGATTGGATTTAGAGAGGCAAGTTACACCCCCCCAAAGCAGGTGTCCCTAGAAAAGTTTTGAAGCAGGTGCTCCCAGGAAGCTTTTGAAACAGGTGCCCCAAGGAAAGTTTTGAAGCAGGTGCTCCCAGGAAGGTTTTGAAACTGGTGCCCCAAGGAAAGTTTTGATGCAGGTGCTCCCAGGAAGGCTTTGAAACTGTTGTCCCAGGAAAGTTTTGAACACCTGGAAACCAGTGTTCAGAAATCCCACTGAAGGGGAATGTGGGTTGTCAGATGAGGAATCCACTGACTGAGCCACTCTGCTTGGCTTGAGCAGAAGGGCACGAGGTGGCTCAGAGCACTCAGTCCACCAGACACCACCCTAGCAGGGGACAGGTGTTAAAAAAATCCCACTGAAGGTGAGTATGGTCCTCAGCCAAGGAACCCAGTATCTGAGTCCCTCTGCTCAGCTTGAGCAGAACAGGTATCTCACAGCCTAAGTAAGTACCAAACAACCCCAACCCCACTGTTCACACTGAGGAATGACTTTCAGTTCCCTTCTCTCTCTGCTTCTACTTCCCTCTCTAACTAACTACCTGTTGCCAGTAAGGACAGCTGCATGTGAGCTGTCCATTCTACTCCAAGGGAGCTCTCTTGTTGGCAACCAGTACTGCCTGTTGAGCTTTGGAGGGCCAGTATTGGTGTTTCCAGGGCTGCAGAAGTCACTCCCTCCCATTGCTTTGATAATTAATTAAGTGGCACCAGCATATCTGACTCACAAACCACCAACATGAAATGTACTAACCAACATTAAAAACATTAGTTTGTGGGTTTGTGGAAGACTCAATTGCATGAACCGGGTTATTTTAGTGATGAACTTAGGTTCAGAATGAGTTTTGTGCCCATCTCTAGTCATAACTAGAAGAGAGAGAGAGATTTGGAAACTCATACCTAAATTATATCTCTTCATTTTGGAGGTGAAGGGATGGAATGACCACAATGGGAGGGTCAAATTATATTATAAAATATTTTGACATGAAACTGAAGCTCTTCTCTTTAGATCTGTTTTTTTTTCTTTCTGCTTTTAAAATCTGTCCGGTTATCACAAAAAAAAAAGTGATGGATGTCACCTTTGGCACATGAAGCTGAACAAAGGGAACAAATCCCAAACTAGGAAACAGAGGTAACTGATGGTTTCTGAACACTGTAGTTTCAAGTAGCCTGTCCTTAGTCTAACCATCTCATAAAGTCCAAAAGTAGAGAAAGAAGATTTGCAGTTATATCATTTTGATCCTTGTTCAGTATACTGTATAAAGAGACCACTGAACATTTTGATTACTTTAGAGAGCCAGTTTGGTGTAGTGGTTAAGTGTGCGGTCTCTTATCTGGGAGAACCGGGTTTGATTCCCCACTCCTCCACTTGCACCTGCTGGCATGGCCTTGGGTCAGCCAGAGCTCTGGCAGAGGTTGTCCTTGAAAGGGCAGCTGCTGTGAGAGCCCTCTCCAGCCCCACCCACCTCACAGGGTGTCTGTTGTGGGGGAGGAAGGTAAAGGAGATTGTGAGCCGCTCTGAGACTCTTCGGAGTGGAGGGCAGGATATAAATCCAATATCTTCTTCTTCTTCTAAATTCTTTATAATTTAATGCTGGTAGCCAGATCATGTTTGTCCAGGAGGAGGAGGAGGAAAGCAAGGGGGTGGCTGTACATATCTTCATCCCTGAAAGGCATAAGTGTACAAAATGCTCTCCACAGAAGGTGATGAGCAATACTCCCACTAAACTGTGGAGTCTTGTGAGGAAATATGCGACTTTGTGAGCTACTGACATTAAAGTTGTGAACTACTGTATAACTCTCGGGCCATTTTTCCTGAGCTCAGGCAAAGCACACCTGAATGGTCTTGAGGGTGTCCATTCCCTAAGATTGCTCAAAGAATTCCTTTGACTTCTCTGTTGGATATAAATGCATCTCAGGTCCCCATCAGCAAAACACCAAAAGGTGACTCCATTTCCCAGGCCAGCTGGCTAAGCCACTGAACAACAGACATGATGGAGTGGCAATTAAACCAAGAGAGCATTTAATTTAGATCAAAACACTCCATTGGTATTTTTCTGGCCCTACCTCTTAAAATAACGGCTTTGTTTGCAACCAACACAGATTTTTCTGCACTTCTTTCCCTTCCAACAGTCCCTTCAGACATGTAGAATGATCAGGGTGAGGGATGGCAGGAAGGAAAGAGAAGGGAGCTCAAGGGCAGCTCTGCTGATAGAAGAGAGAAGAGGGCATCCCTTTTCTCCATTTAATGTCTTGCACAGGTCCTCTTCCAGGCAGGTCCTGCAACCCCATTCTGGGGATCATTCCTGTGTATGCATGGTTGACATAGTGCTAATAATGCTAATAACGTTAATAATCTAAGCAACATATGAAATTTTCATCACAATATTCTGTATTAAAAATTGTTGGTATAATTTTGAGTGATAATCTTTCAGTGCAAAAATTTCCTAGTCATATGCACATACAGGTGTTCCAAAAGAAAAAAAAAATATGCTGATTGGGTAAATTCCAATAAATAGCTAATGTTCCCTGTACAAATAAACGCACATTCACTGCTTCCTTATGACCATGCCTCACTTCATGAATGGGGAAAAAGAAATTAGGAAAATCATGTAAGAAAACTGATTCGTTCTACTAGATACTATATAAGCAACTGAACTCCTCACAACTCATCTGTTTAAGCCCAGTGATTTGATAGTGTGCATAACTGGGCTCAAGCCTTAAAGCTTTCAGAGGAATAAGAAAACACAGCTTCAATCTAGTTATCTCAAATGTGGCTCGGTTTTTCTATTGCTAGAACAAACTGTGCATGTGGTGTATGCCTTCCACAGGTGACAGTAGGGGTCTTCCAGATCACAAAGTATTTTTGTTTTGGTTAATTGGATTATTTATCTCCCCCACATATGAAAACCCCTTCATTTGGACTTTGAATTTAACTTATGCATCTACTCCCTAGCCTCGGCTATTTCAATATATTTTGGTTTAAAAGGCAGTCAGGAAGAGAGAGGTCTATTCATAAGCAATATGAATAACCTAACAGAAAGAGGACCAAATGTTCATCATGAATGATTAAAACAGCACACGGCAATAATGCTTTGAAACCCAACAATATTTTCACAGTATGCACATATGGTTTATTAGGTGAAATTCAGTAAGGTGAATGTTTTAAAGCACATTTTAAGGCTGTTTTTCCAGCTGGATAATCTATCACATTCAGCTTTTCCCACTTCAACCAGTGCTTGTTATAGCTTCTCATTTTGTGTCCAAGTGTTAAGATGATGGACAGCATTTGCTGATTCAAATTTATCTAGGACTTAAAGAGGAAAAAAAATATTGGCTATCAACTTGCAGAATCCCAATTCCTTGCACTTGTAGGTGTGCTTGTCATGCTGGTTTTGGCATGGCACTCTAGTTCTTCAAATGAATTACAATGTACAATTTTAATCTGTGAAATATTTGAAAAAGGATGAAAATGCCTTTCAAGGACAATTCACATAATTTGAAAGAAATGTTTCCAAATAGGGATCATAAAGCAAAGTTTAGCAAGATAGTCCTACGAACGCTCAATAGGAGCAACAATAAGTTGAGAGGGCGGGCTGACTGAATAGTGTTAGCGATTCTGGGGCCCTGGCCAAAAGCCAAAGAAGGGCCTATCACAAAACTTTAATTCCCACCCAATCCATTCTGAACAAGAATAAAGTGCTGCATTTTTGCAATGCATATTCCTTCCAAAAGCTGTTTTTACTCATTTCCCACCACCCTTTTCTACTACCTTGTTAAAACATGACAAGGTCAGAAATGTGAGGGAAAATATATAAATCTCATTCCTCCTCCCCTCCCCCATCATATAACTCAAGGCAGCTTCCATAAGAATTTTGGGAGGTCTTCTCTAACTATGTGCTTGTATCTTATGGAGCATTTCCACTTACTGGAGGATCCCCAAAGAACTTCCTTGGTTCCCACAGCAGAACTTCCAACCACCCGTTATTTTATTCCTTTGTGGGGGGCTCCCCCAGCAGCATAGTGGGCATCTGGAGCTGCAGTAAGAGGGGGAAAGCCAAAAAAGTCATGCTCTGCTGGCAGAAATCCTTCCATCAGTGGAAATGCTCCATGGGATTCAAGCCATTGTCCTCAGCCAGCCATACTCAGAGCATAATAGCGCAACCTTACTGCAGCTATCAGATCATTATCTGGATCCCAATAGAAATGAATTAGCTAAAACATGGGTTACCGGAATGATGCAGGGAGTCACATTAGTTCTATATAAAAAGAACAGCAGAAGGAAACAGAGCACAAGAATCTTATTACCACATTCAGTCACTGTGTTTGTACAATATGACCTGATGGCATCAGGCCTTCCAGTTTCTCAACCACTGAGAAGCAGGCAGGCATTGGCTAAATGTGTGTTAATATCTACAAGTGCAGCCTGGGTGTAGAAATACAAAGGCCTGGCCAGACAAGTAGGATCAGTTATTTCAGTGCTCTGAGCCCTAAGGCACACCTTCCTTCTCACTTCTCAGGTTTGCAATCAGAAGGGATGGTTCGCTCTGTGTCATGAACATTAAATGAACTCTCTATCCTAACAAGCAATGGTACCTCAGTGGTTAATAATGCATACAAGTGCTCTGTTAATAATCAGTTTAAGTTATAGAAGTGGAAAGTGCTATCCAGTTGGAGCTGACTGTCAAGAGCTGGGGCCAGGCCAGGCGAAGTCCAGGGGCAGTCCAAGGTCTGTAGCTGGTGAGCAAAGAGGGTTCAAAGTGCCAAAACCAAATCACAGTCCAGGTATCGCAGGTCAGAGGTTCAGAAGCCGAAGTCAGGGGGTCCAGACGTCAAAGCCAACATCAAGGGGCCAGGAAGCCAAAGTGGATGCTAGAACGTCAGGTAAGTGACTAGTTGCTTCCACAAAGCCTTCTCCCAAAGCCCACAGCTATATAGTCCTCTGCTGTCTGTTGCCCATTTGGACTAATTGCTGACTCAGAGGGCGGCCAGGATCCTGCTGAGACTCAAGCATCCTCACTCCTAGAAGGGCTAGAATCCTTTCAAAACTCAGGGCTCAGGGAGCGTCTTGCTCGTGAGCGTGCCGCCCTCCTCCGATCCCTGAGGTCCTGACGAAGGCGGTCACGCACACGAGCCACCCGAGAGGGTGAGGCAGGAAGGCTTGGATCTTCTCCAGTAGGAGGCAGGGGCACTGGTGCTGGTGGCAGGGGCACTGGTGCAGGTGGCAGGGGCTCAGCTTCTTCTGCAGGCTCAGCTTCTTCTGCAGGGTCCCCAGCACCCATGACACTGACATGGTGAGCATGTAGCGCTTTCAAGGCAAGAGACAAACCGAGGTGGTTTGCCACTGCCTTCCTCTGCATAGCAACTGTAGACTTCCTTTGTGGTCTCCCACTCAAAGTACACAGAGGAAAGCAACAGCAAATCACATCTATTCATCTTTTGTCTTGAAAACTCTATGGAGTCACCATAACCCCAACATCCTCTATGTTCCCAGGGGAAATCAGCTCCCTGGAGAAGAGCTCCGGGGGATGAAACAGGAGCTTTGACAACTAGAGCAAGTTTGGTAGTGTACTTGTGACAAGGTGGCAAGAACATCTCATAGGACATTGGTGAAATCCTATGAGATGGCAGTGAAGGCTGTGGAGGGGGAGATTTACTCAGCCTCCATTGTATCCACATGCTCACACCAAACTAAATTGTTTAGGATAATTTGGTCTTTAACATCCCTCACGACACAAGGTTCAAAGAGAGGTAACAATTCAGCTATTGATTCTGAGGCATTTATGAGCTTTTCTATGGATAAAGTCTTGTCACTCCATCACAGCCTGCCTGCCAACGTTGATACGAGTGAACTGGAGGCCCCTTGGCCATCTTTGAGTTCAGTCTGTGACTCTTTCACTTTGCTCTCTTCGGCCAATGTTGACAGGGTCATCAGGTTTGTAATTTGTTTTTAGCTAATTGGTTTTAATGATTATTGTATGTATTTTATTGTTGTACATCGTTTAGAGCCCAGCTTCGACTGGGATGAGGCAATTAATCAATAATAATAATAAGAGACGAAGAAGGCTGTTTTTATTGCCATTTTCCATGGCTGGACTGTGGCCTTTAGTGTTTGGTGAACTGTGGTTTTGTGAGGAAAACATTCAGCTAGATCATATGCTCAACTAAATATACTCTTCCCAACCACAAACTTACAGAAAGCGTAGTCTGGAGGAAATATACTGGCATAGGGAAGGGAAATGCAAAGAGAATTGTACTCCAGCATATGAAGTGGAAGAGCCTTTCTGTACTGGGGAATAGAAAATGAGCAAATTAATTCTTTTAATACATTTTAAAAGTCTTTGATGTTATTGTGCATGGAAAAAGGGCTGTTTTCCCCATGGGCTTCAGATAGTTGACTGCCACAGGGGTGGAGTGGGTGATAAGTTCTAAAAACCTAGTTAAAATCTTTTTTTCCTTCTTAAGAGATTTCTTGGCTTCATAAACATTTCCAGCTTCTTCTGTTATGCATGTTTTTCCTCAGTGCCTGTAGATAAGAGCAAACTGAATAGAAGTGATTGTGCAAAGCTTTCTGTTTTATGTTGTAAAGGAAGTTCTCAGTGCATCTTTGAATATTCCCTTTGGTGACAAAATGTAGTCAGCATATATCCCTGTAAAAAAAAGATAAGATGAAGGTATACCAATCTGATCTATGTAAATACCGTCCAAACTGGCACAAATAATTTGCCATAAATATTTTTCAAGTTGTCACCTTTTGTTACTTCCCAGATTTTTCAATAAATTTAAAATAAAATAAAAAATTGTTCTTTGCTGTAGATATATGCATCACAGGGACATAAAATATAGGAATTACAGAGATTACAGTAAAAAGAATTAAAATGAGATTAAAATACTATAGAAAGCCATTGCTCAAAGGCAAAAAAACCCGTATGATAAACTAGTGTGTCAGATTTTAAGGGTGGCTGCTAGCTCTGATTCTCATGGTGACCGGGGCATACAGTGATACCTGGTAAAGGATGGATTTATATAAACTAGCAGAAAAAACTATTTTCTCCACTATTGTACACAAGTTTAGACTGGTTAAAATGGCCACCAGGAATTTAGGTCAGGACTTCAAGTTGAGGGAATCAATATAATGGAGACGATCCACCAGTTCTAAGGCTCCACAGACACATACTCTGGACAGTATTCAGATACAGCCTATTAACACAGCAGTTGATATAAAGTGAAAGCTGACAGCTGTGGCAGGTATTGTCCTGGCAACCCCCAATGCTGACACAAGACAAGTGTTCAACTAATTTTCTGTTTTATTTAAATATGGAAATGGCTGGTTTATGTCACTGCTTATTCAGATAAGCTGATGATTTTGAGGGCAGACTGTGCCAGGCATCCACCATGGATTCCATTTGGACAAGTCTCTATGACTCCAGACGTGGCCAGCACTTCCACCACCCTTGCTTATCACAGCCTGCACAATCATTATATGTCAAGAGGTGCCAAGCTTCATCTTGTCCCCTGATGTGCCCGAAAGTTCCTCCCAGATTTGAAATATGTTGCTCAGCACTAAGGGCTCAGCACTAAGGGCATGTCTTACAGCACACTTAGTTTCAAGACATGTGATAGGCTGTTCAGGGCACTTCCCCCATCACACCTGATGCCTCAGGGTGTTTGCCAATTGACCCTATCTACCCTATCTACCCTGAACAATCTGCCCTATTCCTGCCAATCAGTTGTGGCTTTACCAGTTTATAACCAGGCCTGTTTAATTTCAACACCCTGCCCATTTTGACAGCATGGAGTACGTGAAAAAGGGCTTTGCATCATCAGTCCCTGGTATCTACAGTTAAAAAATCTGGCAGTAGGTGATGTGAAAAACCTCTGCCTGAAACCCTGGAGAACCACTGCCAGTCTGAGTGGATGATACTAACCTGAATGGACCAAGGGTCTGATTCAGTATAAGGCCGTTTCATGTATTCATGTGCACTCTGGTAAACCCCCTCAAAATCCCTTTTCAGCCATGGAATAGCAACAAGCTAACTGCATGCTGTCACAGCCAAATGCCTGCCTGTGAGAGGGTGCAACTAACACAGAGAATCATGTCAAAAATAGGCAGGGGAATACAAAGCAATGAGCTTCCATGAAAACCAGCCTCCCAATAAACAAACGAAACAAACTGAATATATATAAAAATTCAAAGTAGAAAACTCAGTCCTCTATGCAAAGCAAGGAACGTATTCACCGGAATCCGGTCCAACTTATTTCTTCAGCAAATTAATGCCAAATTCATACAGGCCAATCCAGGTGAAGTAAAATTCATAACGAGACTGTTCAATATTTCTTAATATGTGCAGCCAGCAGTCCATAAAAGCAACAAGATCGTACTGGTGCCCTTGTTTCACATTAGCTTCTTTCAGCTTCTCACATCATTTTCATACATTGGGTAAGAATGCCAAATTGTTACAGCATTGTTCAGGGTAGATAGGGTCAATTGGCAAACACCCTGAGGCACCTGAATAGTCTATCACATCTTGAAGTGCTATTCAATGCTGTAACAGTTTGGCACTCTTACCCAATGTATGAAAATGATGTGAGAAGCTCGAAGAAACTAATCAATGCACATTAGATCTAGGGGCTTGGCACCAGTTACTTCAAGCCATAAGTCATAGGCCTTCCCCAGCCTATACATTAGCTGCGGGTAGGAAACCTTGGGTTCAAGTTTCACTTCCTTGAACCTCTTGCAGGCTCCTTCATTGGAGAACCCCACCCTCTCACGCACTCTCTGTTTAAACAGCTTGTAGTCTGACCTCTCTTCACCTTCCATCTGCCCAGACACTGAAGCCAGAACTCCACTCAACTTCTCCATATACACTTCTGGGGGAAGCTTGTAGTCCATGCAAACTTGCTCAGAGTTTTGCAGGAATGCTTCAGTGTCCTCCCCTTCCTTGTATAAAGGGTACTTCCGTCTATCCCCTTGCACAGCAACATCTGGAGGAAGCAGTCCCTTTTCAATTTTTGCCAATTCAAGCTCATGAGCCAGCCTCATTTTCTCTCTTTCCAGCTCCATCCTGGCTGCACTTTCCTTCTCCTCTCTTAGCATCCTGGCTTCATTTTCCTTCTCCTCTCTCAGCATCCTTCTTTCTCTAATTCTATTTTGGCTGAGTTCTCTTTCTCCTCTTTCAGCATCCTGGCTGCATTTTTCTCTTTTAGCATCCTTTCTTTCTCTAATTCTATCCTGGCTGCATTCTCTTTCTCCTTTTGCAGCTCTATCTCAAGCCTGGTCTTCTTGAGGTCTGCCTGCTTAATTTGCAGTTGAAGATGCAAGGCCTCCTCACTTGGGCATGTCCTCTCTCTGTCTGGCATTTTCTTCCTGCTTGGGTCTTTGTTCTAGGGACAGGTGTGCCCTCTAGCTTCTCTTTCCCAGACCAGAGGGGCATATACTAACTATCTAGCCTCACTATCCAGTTGACCCAAGAGCTAGAAAATAAACAAAATACCCTTTCAGCACCTTTACCAGACCTTACTTGGTCCTGCCAGCACCTTCAGAAACTGTGATTTCCTTAAGCCAGCAGCAAAAAAAAATCTATCAAGGCCAAATGGCACCCTGCCTCACCAGGGTCCAAAACCAGTCCACCCCATCGCTGAAGCCACCATGTCACGACTCAGGGGGGTCTTACCAATTGCTGCCACCACTCTGGGTTAAGGGTCTCCCTTAAGAAAGCCCAGAGTACCCTCCCAAGCCCTTCCATAGCTTAGGCCAAATAATGGGAGTGAGGACCAGGCAGAGTTAACAAGGGGTGGTGGGAGAAGGTTTATTTAAAAGGTCAGTGCAATATAACAAACAAGGTGTATACAACTGTAAAAGGGGTAAAAGGAAAAATGACTAAATGCCTTAACACATCTAAACTTACTGTCCCTAACTTTCTCAGTCAGACCTGGGCCTACTCACCCTACCTCACAGGGTGAGAGTCTCTTACTGGCAGCAGCTCTTCCTCAGCTCTGCCTCCTAGGAAAAGAACACCCACTTCCTGGGCTTGACCTTTATGCATTCTCTTCCCAGGCCCCACCCCTCTCTAGGCCTGTTTCCCTTCAAAACCCTTGCTACCCAATCAGAGGGACAGAGGGGATCCTGGGAGATGTAGGCTTTTCCCAGTAACTCCTAAGCAGGCTTTCCTGGGGCCTGCAGGCCTTGCTAGGCCCAGGATCATGACAATCGCCATAAGATACCCATCACAGAGTTGATTGGCAGTTACATTGGCTCCTATGGATGGAGAAAAATTTTTATTGTATTTTTTCTTTGTTATTCTGGCCAACCTCCATATGATATGGTACTTGACAGAATAACCAGGATATATCATTTCAAAAACTTACTGAGCACAATGTTTTATTGAATTTTAATTAATGATGTGTGATTCTTATATGTTTTAATGAATTTACGTTAAATTGAAGTTCCAATTTTTTTTAGTACATGTGCTGCTGGAGCACCGATTGAAGTTAAATAAGAGGGTTTTTTGGAACAACTGTCTCTCTTTCTCGATGCAATTGGGAAACCAGTTTCTCTCCCTCGCCAAATGAACACAATGGAAATGGGGAGTGCCTGCAACTGTTCCTGCACTCCTCATTTCCGCAACAGAGGGAAAACTTGCCCAGTGGAGCCCAGAAGGGTAGAACCTGAATGGAAGGAAATTAAAGGCCAAGTTAGAGAGGGGAAGTGTTCTCTCTGGAAAGGTTGCAGCAGGAGGGTTTCCTCACCCAAGGGGTGATGAGTCTGTTGGCATTAGAGGAAGGGAACATTTAGTTAGTCACATCATCTTTACTGTTTCAACCTTTCATTGTTGTACTAATCATGAAAACTCACTTGTTTATTCTTGAGCACTTACAATAAAATTGGTTGTTTCCGGGCTGTGTGGCCATAGTCTTGGCACACGTCAAGACCATGGCCACACAGCCTGGAAAATCTACAACAACCAATGGACTCTGACTGTGAAAGCCTTTGGCAGCATACTGTTGTTATTGTTTTAATTTTTTTTATTTTTATTTCATTCGATTTTTAGTCTGCCCTATCCATAGGACAGGCTCAGGGTGGGTTACATCATAAAAACAATCAACAATAAAAACAATAAAATATTTTTGTTATACTGCCTGGTCTATAAAAGACTGTTATGACGTCTTTTTGGTGACAGATAAAGGTACTTGCTGAGAAGGAAGACAAAGGGCTTGGGTGGGTGCTCTGTGTCCTCCCAGGCTGACCTGTACCAGAGTGGTGATAGCCAGAAGAAGGCTGTGCCCGCTCCCCTACTTGGGAAACCTGGTGAGAGAGGTAAATGTGATAGCACCAGTTGGGACCATAATTCTATTAGGTTTATGAAAGTGGGGAGTTGCCTCAAAAGACCAACAAAATCACATTTAACTTTAGAAGAAGAAATTTCTCTTAAATGAGGGAGCTTGTAAAGAAGAACTGAAAGGAAAGGTAAAGAGGGTCAAAACCCTTTGGAAGTATGGGGACTATTTATAAGTATAATCTTGGAAGCACATATACTATATATACCACATGATAGCAAGGGTACAAAAAAGGCTTGCTTGGTTAACAAAGTAATGGAAGCAGTAAAAGGCAAGAAGGATTCCTTTAAGTGGTGGAAGCCTAGTCCAAGTGGGGTAAATAAAAGGGAACAAAGGTTTTGGCAAATAAAATACAAAAAGACTATGAGGAACATTTTGCACACAAAAAAATAGACCAATAATTAAAAAAAATTCTTCAAATATTTTAGAAGCAGAAAAACAGTTGGGGAAGCTCTGGAGTCCTTGGATGACCAAGGGGTAAAAGGATTAATAAGGGATGATAGGGAAATGGAAGCGAAGCTGAATGTATTTTTTCCTCTGTTTTCGCTGTGGAAGGTGGGAAGTGCTTCCCAATTCAAGAACCACAAATTTCATGAGGACTATTGAAAGACCTGAGTCAGATTGAGGTGATAAGAAAGAAGGTCCTCTGACTAATGGGCTAATGGACAAATTTAAAATTCACAAATCACCAGGTCCAGATGGCATACAGAGAACTCAGAATTCATACAAAGAACTCAGATGAGTCATAGAACAAGCTGGTCATAGCAAACACCCTTTTCCAACAACCTAAAAAGCAACTCTACCCGTAGACATCACCTGATGGGCAACACAGAAATCAGACTGATTATATACTCTGCAGTCAAAGATGGAGAAGCTCCTTACAGTCAGCAAAAACAAGACATGGAGCTGACTGCAGCTCAGATCATGAGCTACTCATTGCAAAATTCAGGCTTAAACTGAAGAAAACTGGGGAAGCCATTAGGCCATTCAGATTTGACCTTGATCACATCCCTTATGAATATAGAGTGGAGGTGAAGAATAGGTTTAAGAAACTAGAGTTGATAGAGTGCCTGAAGAACTATGGACGGAGGTTCGTGACATTGTACAGAAGGCAGCAATCAGCACCATCCCAAAGAAAAAGAAATGCAAAAAAGCAAAGTGGCTATCTGATGAGGCTTTACAAATAGCTGAGGAAAGAAGGAAAGCGAAACGCAAAGGTGAAAACGAAAAATTCACCCAACTGAATGCAGATTTCCAGAGAACAGCAAGGAGAGATAAGGAGGCCTTTCTGAAGGAAGAATGCAAAGCAATAGAGGAAAATAATAGAATCAGAAGGACAAGAGATCTCTTCAAGAAAATTGGAGAAATCAAGAGAACGTTTCATGCAAAGATGGTCATGACAAAGGACAAAAACGGTAGGGATCTAACAGAAGCAGACGAGATTAGGAAGAGGAGGCAAGAATACACAGAAGAATTATACAAGAAGGATCTCAATGTCCTTGACTACCATAACAGTGAAATCACTGACCTTGAGCCAGACATCCTGGAGTGTGAAGTCAAATGGGCCTTAGAAAGCATTACTAACAACAACGCAAGTGGAGATGTTAGTATCCCAGTTGAGCTATTCAAAGCTCTAAAAGATGCTGCTGTTAAAGTGATGCACACATTATATCAGCAAATTTGGAAAATGCAACAGTGGCCACAGGATTGGAAAAGGTCAGTTTATATTCCAATCCCAAAGAAGGGTAGTGCCAAGGAGTGTTCAAACTATCGCACCGTTGCATTCATTTCACATCCCAGCAAGGTCATTTTAAAGGTCATGTTAGGCTTCAGCAGTATGTAGATCGGGAACTACCAGAAGTTCAAGCTGGGTTTCGGAGAGGTAGTGGAACTAGAGATCAAAGTGCCAATATTTGCTGGATTATGGAGAAAGCATGGGAATATCAGAAAAACATCTATTTCTGCTTCATTGACTATGCTAAAGACTTTGATTGTGTGCAGGGCTGGCGCGTGGGAGTAGGCGAAGTAGGCAGCAGCCTCGGGTGCCACTTGGCCTAGGGGTGCCATGAGGCACCCCCGTGCCTCCTGCCCTCCATCTCCCTGCGCCCACTGCCGTCCGTCTCCCCCAACCTCCCCCTGCCTGCCTCCCCATGCCCAAAGACGCTTCCCGTCTCCCCGCGTCATGTACATATCTGCGTCACATCATTCCCCATGTCCACTGCTTTCCACCTCCCTGTGCCTGCCTCCCCGTGCCCAAAGATGCTTCTGGTGAGCACTCAAGCTGGTCCGCTCCCTTTGAAGCAGGGGAGGGCCGGGCTGAGAGTTCGCAGCCCGATGACATCACTTATGGTGATGTCATCGGGTCATGCGTGCTTTGCAGGTGTGAGAAGACACGGGAGGGAAACAGGCCTTGGCCTAGGGGCACCAGAATCCCTAGCACCGAGCCTGATTGTGTGGATCACAACAAACTGTGGCAAGTCCTTCAAGAGATGAGAGTACCAGCCCACCTCACATGTCTCTTGAGAAACCTGTATAAGGGTTAAGAAGCAACTGTCAGAATGGGATATGGAACTACTGATTGGTTTAGAATAGGAAAAGGAGTTTGACGATGTATATTGTCACCCTGCTTATTTAATTTATATGCAGAGTACATCATGTGGAATGCTGGCCTGGATGAAGCACAATCCGGAATTAAGATTGCCAAGAAAAACATCAGCGACCTCAGATATGTAGATGATACCACTCTAGTGGCAGAAAGTGAGGAGGACCTAAAGAACCTCTTGTTGAGGGTGAAAGAGGAGAGCACAAAAGTAGGCTTGAAACTCAACATCAAAAAAAACTAAGATCATGGCATCTGGCCCCATCACACCTTGGCAAATAGAAGGGGAAGACATGGAAGGAGTGACAGACTTCACATTTCTGGGATTCAAGATCACTGCAGATGGTGACTGTAGCCATGAAATTAAAAGACGTTTGTTCCTTGAGAGGACAGCTATGGCGAACCTGGGCAGTATAATAAAAAGTAGAGACATCATCCTGCCAACAAAAGTCTGTATAGTCAAAGCGATGGTATTCCCAGTAGTAATGTATGGCTGTGAAATTTGGACCACAAGGAAGGCCGAGTGCAGAAGAATAGATGCTTTCGAGCTGTGGTGCTGGTGGAGAATCTTGAGAGTCCCTTGTACTGCAAGAAGATCAAATCAGTGAGTCCTAAGGGAAATGAACCCTGACTGTTCCCTGGAAGGTAAGATGCTGAAGCTCAAATACTTTGGCCACCAAATGAGAAGGGAGCACTCCCTGGAGAAGATCCTGATGCTGGGAAAGACAGAATGCAAAAGAAGAAGGGAACGGCAAAAGATGATGTAACTAACACGAATTTGAGCAGATTTCAGAGGATGGTGGAAGACAGGAGGATCTGGCATGATTTGGTCCATGGGGTCTCAAAGAGTCAGACTCAACTGCGCAACTGAACAACAAAGTGGGAACCACAACAAATAGCTGCCGGGGGCGAGGACGCAAGTCAGGCATCATCCTATGACAAAAGCAACTGTTTACAAATGGGTACCTCCAGTAGACAAAATGGTAACGCTTCTTGGGTTTTTCTGAAACACCTCCTGCCCCAATTACATAGAGAAAGCTGGACTGGCTAATTGCTTTGGGGAAGCAATGGTTTCAAGAAACAAAAAGGTGCCAGGAAGCCCACTGTTAGGCACCATTGGGACCCACAGGTGCCACATAAGGGGTCTAATTTATGCAACCTCTAGCATCTTTCAAAAGCAAAAGTGAACTGATGTTGTCTTTTTTTATCTTAAGTGCCCTTCCCCTAGCATTCAGCCACTGCCACTGACATTGACAAAAATTGCATTGTCAGCATGGCCTCATCTGTTCAGAGTTTCAGATATTACTGTGGCAACTGAACTAAAAAAAATTGGTTTTCAATGGCCATCATGTTGCCACAAAAGTATATGTATTAGGCCTATAATACTGACACAAATCTGAATGTGGGGTGACATGCATACTGCAGTTTGCAAGTAGCTCACCTGCCTACTTGGTGATGATTTACCTTAACTGCTGAAAATAGGTTAGCATCTGTCTTTAAAGACATTGAGTGCTGTATTGTGAACTAGAGCGCAAAACAATATAGTACATTTGTGAATGAGAATTTCTTTTAGGATATTTTCAATTTGTGTGATATCTGACTAATGCCTACACATGCGATTGTATCCCACCTAAAAATGTTTCTAAGGGGGGCAATTTTGCCATTGCCCCCTTCTGCCACAGACTGGCTCCCTCCAAGTTATTCCTAAGGGGTGCTTCATTCCCCAAGAATAGCATTTTAGGGGGCAATTTGGACTGTTCTGTCCACAGAAGTTTTAGAGGAGATCCAAGCAATGGCATCTTTTGTGGGTCCAAATGTGAGATCTGAGACTGCTCAGATGATGTTTGGGTATAGATAGAAAGAGCTATGGGGAGGGGAGGGATTGATATGGTAGGTCCTGCTTTTCATCAATGTGCCTTGATTTGGAAGGCCTTCCAAAAGGCGATGTGTGTATATTTGAATGCACACAGGGCTCTTTTCAGACTATGAACTGAACTGGCATGAGCTGGAGGAGAGGCTGCAGCCATGATCTTCCTCCTCTCTATCAAAAATCAAATATATACTCACTGCAGGGCTTTTTTTGAGCAGGAACACACAGTAATACAGTTCCAGCTGACATGGCCAGGGCTCCAGCTCAAAAAAAGGGTTTCCAGTAAAGGGAAGGTACTAAGCAGCCACAGGCTCCCAGACCACATGCTCCATCCTCTCTGCCACTTCCAGCCTCCAATGAGCTTGCGAAGAGAGCAAGAGATGCGGAGCAGCCCATGAGTGCCCCCTCCCAGGAGAAGCTGGGCCCTACCACTACCCGCTCCACCACACATGGCTCTCTCTTTCCGGTCATGTTCGGGAGGGGCAAAACAAGGCCTCTCATTGGGCTGTGTGAGAACATACATCCATGAAATGCAGCTGATGGCACTGAACTGTTCTGTGTCAATATGTGGGAAGTAATCCACTGAACGGGTGATATCAGGGGTGTATGGCCTAATATGCAAATGAGTTCCTGCTAAGCTTTTTCTACAAAAAAAGCTCTGACTCTGTATTCAACATCTCAGAAATATATCCTTGAAACAAGCAATGTGCCAATGGGTTTTGTTGGTTTTGCCATTGCTCTTGTTTATGGCAGACTATTGGGTAAACAAGGTAGGCTGGATCTCCACCACATACAGGATAATGTATACAGATGTACAGGAATTGCAAGCTGCAGAAAGTAATTTGATTAAACATAGAGACCTCAAGTGCTTCCACTTTACAAACAGCACCCCAAGAAGTAGGCAGCATGAGAGCACTGTTGTTTTGCACACTTTTCTATTTTAGTTTTAAATAGACATTTGAAGGTATCTGAATTCCACCCCAAATCCTGGAGAAAACATAGTTGCATCCCCCCATAACCCCTTATGCATAGGTGAACTGTCATGTGGGAAACAGGCCTCCATCTGCCAAGTACAAATTCAGCATGCCGGCAGCTGCACCATGATGCTTCACGCCATTTGTGCACTGCAGTCGTTACGCTGCCTACTTCTCAAGTAATGACAGACTTTTCAAATATCGTTATACTTCATCCTTTTTTACACATCATCTTCTTTTTAATAGAGCTTTTAAAATACAAACATAGTTGGGAATGCATGAAAACCAATTTTGAACCATATAACTCAGAAAGATCTCTATGTTGATAACTGTTTCCAAGTACAAAGATATCATTTGGGTAAATTATCAGTGTTTAACACTCGTGAGAAGTACAAAAAATGGCTTGTTTGTACTGAGTGAACATAATCTACCGTATTAATTGTTTTCTCTTTTTTTTTGTCAAAATGCTGTTAATTGTGATCCACTTATCACCTTTGTTCAAAGCAAAGTATTTTAATTACCTTTGGAAAATGTAATTAATAATAATTACATTATTACAACTGTACAACATTAATTGCAATTACATTACAATAAAGAAATCGAGTTCCATTTGGAAAACGTACAAGTCACTATTAACAAGCTTAAGGCATGACTGAAAGTGGGATTTCATGTTTAAATGCAATACTCACATTGCTTGTTTGTTGCTCTATCATTATCAGACATTTTTCACAAAATACCCACAGTTTCCATTAATGTTTAAAGCTGAGGAGGGTTTGGTGAATTACAGTCTACTCCTATGTGCAAAATGGCTTCTCCTTATTAGCATTCAAATGTTGTACTCCAGTGCAGTGAGAGAGGGAAATTGCTGTGAATTGTCTCTGACCTCTGGGAATAGCATGTTAATTTCTGCCCTGCTACTAACCTAGTAACTTCTTAGGGCATATCTATACTACAGATATAAACTGGTTTATAAGTCACTCCCTCTCCCTAGGGAAGTCTGGGAACTGTAGTTTCAGAAGAAGAAACTCTTGATATTGCTAACAGAAAAATCTCAGCACACTCAGAAAACTAAAATTTTAGGCTCCGGTAAGGAAACTGTGACCATTATGTTGCAGTACAACCAGTACAAACCAATATGCAGGGCTTTTTTTGTAGCAGGAACTCCTTTACATATTAGGCCACACACCCCTGATGTAGTCAATCTTCCAAGAATTGACAGGGCTGTAAGCTCTTGGGGGATTGGCTACATCAGGGGTGTGTGGCCTAATATACAAAGGAATTCCTGCTACAAAAAAAGCCCTGCCAATATGTATCCTAAAATATGACTTTGTTGTTGGGATCTGACAACAAGAAGAAGTCCTCTGTGGTAATCAACTTCCTGTACCCAAGGTTTTAATGTTTAGGATATTTTGAATCATAATGCTAAGCCTACAAAATATAGCAACATGGAGGAACCAAATAACAATAAATTTCCAAAATATAAGGATCACATCCAGTGTTAGTCAACATAGATGGTCTAAAACCTGGACTGCTGAGATTCCTGACCAGATGTCCAAAAATCAGTATATTTTGCAGCATGTTGATTTATTGTATTGTAAAGCAAACTTTCTAGATGATTTTTTTTAACACCCAATATATTAATACAGCTTTACTTTCAATGTACTCGCTAAGGGGAGAAAGTTTACTTCTGAGGGAACTGTTTACCACACTTGAGGCTTTCATAATATTTCTTTCTTGAAGTTATATTCCCAGGTCTAATCTCTCTTTGAAACTCTTCCTGGATGCAGAGCACTCAGGGGGAATCTTTGTGGATTATATGAGTATACAAAGTTGTTTTGTACCACGCTGAGCCATTGGTATTGCTTGCATTGACTGACTCTTTGGAGTTATGGAGCAGAGATTGCTGGAGATTTTTTAGCTGGAGATGCAAGGGATCACACCTGAGACTTTTTGTATGCAAAGTTCCCTGTCTGGGGTTGGAAGTGAGCCCCTGCCCAGTGGGAACCTTCACTTTGAGCCTGAACTACTTTCTGGCAGGAGCCAGGATGCATCCCACCTACCCTGAACAAACCCCAAGGCTGGCCACAACAGGTGGGACAGGAGAGGAGGCAAAGACTATTGTGGCCATGGAGCAAGAAGCATCAACCTGGAAGCAGATGCCGTGGTAGCTGGGCCAGGAGCAACCAAAAGAATCAGCCTCCAGAATCTTGGCAGTGGCACCACTGGGACAAAGGCCCCTGGAGCTCCAGTAGCCCAAGCCCCCAGCCTGCCTCCCAGGCAATGGGTGTCAGCTGGCAGCCTGGATGGGCGTAGGCCAGGTGACAGAGACCGAAGGGAGGGGGAAGTATGCGGGAGGAATCCAGAGGCCAGGGGACCAATGGCAGAGCAGCCCCAGAGAATGGCTTGGGGGCTGCCTAGCAGCTTCTTAGCAGTGTGAAAGGGGGGTGATAGGTGATAGGTGGGGCTTGGGGGAGGAGTCCAAGGGTAAATGGAAGGAGGTTCCAACTGTGAAAGGGTGAAGTCCAGCCAGGAAGAGGAAGAACCAGGTAATGCAATCAAGGCCAACTTATTCATTAGGTACAATATGCCTAAGGGTACTTTTAGGGGTCATGGTACTTCTAGGGGCCCACAAAAACATTTTAATTTCCTTTAAAATTGGAATAAAAATTGGACTCTAGGGTAAAAAAAAGTTTAAAATTTTCCTCACATCAGAAATAAATGAAATTTTAGGGACCACAAAAATTATTAATTTTTGCCTAAAACAGAAAAAAGTTGAAATATTTAAAGTTATATCAATTTTTAAAATATTGGTATCATGATGGTGAGAGGGGCCAATGAAGGCAAAAGCACCTAGGGCCCACTACCATTTCAAAGCTGCTTATTTTGAAGTATTGCTGCTTACCATCATTGTGACCATAGCCTCTATATCAGGGGTGGGAAACCCTTTTTCTGTGGCTGGGCCCCGCGATCCCTGCTGGCCAGCTGGGCCCCACGATCCTTGGATATGTATAACATCATTCGTGTGTCAAGTCTGCAGATTCAATAAGGAGTCGATGTAGATACAAAGAACTAGTTTATTGATGCTGGTTACTTGCGGCCTTGGCCAGAGCTTGAAAAGACTGAAGACCGTATAATAGATACATTACATATAAGAACACTTCAAAGGGATTCCTACGGGCCGGGGAATCTAGCAAAGGGAACATTCACACATAGATGTTACTAATACATTCTCATGTTGATTAGAGGCCCACGGCCTTGGTACTCCCAGGCTTCCTGTCTCCCCCGAGCCTGAGCTGAGAAGGTTCAGATAAGACTTTTCGCACATCACCATTTCAAAGCAGGGACATTCTCTATGGAAGGGAGGGGGGAACAGGGGAGAGTTATCTAGCAGCATTTGGTTACACTTTGGTTCTACCCAGCATGCTCTTTGAGTGAGCCAGAGTTAAAGCCAGACTTGACATCGTGGGCCATAGAAAATTATCAACATAAAAAACAGTGCTTTGCCAAAGGAAAACAATTCAGGCCGGCAAAATTAATTTAAATAATTGTTTTTCTATTTGAAGTCATTTGGCACACACACCCTGACCTGCTGCCCTAGGCAAATGCTTAGGTCTAGGGCTTTTTTATAGAAAAAGCCCAGCAGGAACTCATTAGAATATTAGACCACATCCCCTAATATTAGGTCACATACTCATTAGCATATTAGGCCACACCATCTGGGATAATCAAGTGCAAATTGAACTGTTGGCAGCTGGCTCACACTCCTGCCATCCCTCCCTCCCTCCCTCCCTTCCTTTATGTGGAAACTGCAGCTGCTCACAGCAAACAATTAAAGGCTTCCACATTCCCCAGCAACAGTCCTTCACAATGCCCACCACTCAGGCTCCACAGAGAGGGGGGGGGAGGAAGGAAGGGAGAAAGAGAAAGAAAGAAATGGGAGGAAGGAAGGAGAATAAAGGGAAATGAAATGGGAGGAAGAAAGGATTATAAAGGGAAATAAATGGGGGGAAGAAAGGGAAATAAAGAAATTGGGAGAAAAATGGGGGGAAGAAAGGGGAATTAAGAAATTGGGAGAAAAATGGGGGGAAGAAAGGGGAATTAAGGCAAACAAAGAAAGGGGGGAGAAATAGAAAGGGAAATGAGGGGGAAACTTACCTGAACTGTGACAGTGACTTTTCCAGGCCCCCTAGCTATCCTGGCTGGCCAGCCAGCCAGGCCCCAGGGAGGCTTCCGCGCAGTGCAGCTGGGCCCTGCAATCCCTGCTGGCAGCCAGACCCTGGGGAGGCCACTGCACAGCACGACTGGAGCCCACAATCCTCACCAGCCAGCCGGGCCCCAGGGAGGCCACCACATGGCTTGGCTCAGCCCAGCGATCCGTGAGGGCCAGTGATCTCAAGGGCCATAAACGGCCCTCGGGATTGACATTCCCCACCCCTGTTCTCTTTATATATTCAGCATTGAAACAATCCCAGTTTTCCTTTAGGTTTGTGAAATAAAGATGAAGAATATGCTGTATATGTTAAATACATCTTACTATCACTGTGGTAATACAAGGATAATAGTACATGGGATTTAATGTTCTTTGAGATTGCTTATCCACCTTTTGAACAAGAAGACAGACAAATGGACGGAGAGATAGACAGACAGACAAATCCTATATATATTCTATATATAGCAATTTAGAAACCCTATATATGAAAAGGCAGCTTCTGGGAGAGCTCTCAGCCTCACCTACCTCACAGGGTGTCTGTTCTGGGGGAGGAAGGTAAAGGAGATTCTGAGTATAGGGCGGGGTATAAATCTTCGTCTTCCCCATTTGCCTTTTCATTCTGCATGGCCCAGATGGCTAATTGCTATTTCTATTAGACTTTTTGCATGGATAGCAACAGGGAAAAAAATTAATGTTGCACTGTGTATGCTTCCCCCCTTCCAGGAATTCTAGAGAACCTGCTTCAGGGTATCACCATTCCTACATAAGACAAATGATGCACATACATGGTAGCATCTTGAAGGTACTTGAAGGGCATATTATCTCTCAGTTGGATATGCACAAGAAGTTTTGAGATAGGATATATTTGAATTTGAGACAAATTTCAATATTTTTAAATGGATTTTACCAGGGCCAGCCCGTCCACTAGGCATTTGCCTAGGGTGCCAGCAGAGTGGGGGAGGCAAATTTGCCCCCCCTTCACATGCCCTAAACAAATTGCTAGTTTGCCTCTTCCTCCACCCACCCACCCCTTCCCCTCCTCCGCCCCACCTCCTCCCCGTCGATTCTCCGCCTGTTGATTCTCCACCCACCCTGTCTCCTCCCTATTGCTTCCCTCTTCATCCACCCACCTGCCCCACCTCCTCCCCATTGCTTTCCACTCCTCCCTGTCGATTCTCCACCTGCCTCACTTCCTCCCTATCACTTCCCTCTTTTTCTGCGCACCCCACCTCCTCCCAGTTGCTTTCCTCTTCATCCACCCGACCACCCCACCTCCTCCCTATCGCTTCTCCTCTTTGTCTGCCATGTGGGGATGGCAGGTGGGGGATGGCAGGTGGTGAGTCTGCATGGGGCATCATGCACCCCAGGGCCAGTCCTGAATTTTACAGAACTATGAAATGTATAACAACAAATTGAGAACAGTGTTATCTATTCACAATTGAAACATGCATGTTTGTTGGGATTAACATCATCCAGGAGCTATTATAAGGAAAATTCAATTGATACCAATTTTTAAAGCATTTTTTTTTGGGGGGGGGGTGTTGTAAGATTTATATGAAAGGACTCTGCTGATTCAGTTTGAAGACCATCCCAGATTCAAGCCCCCACTCTGCTATGAATGCTTTCTGGGTACACCCTTGGACCAATCACACAGTTTCAGCCCTAACCTATCTCAATGGGTTGTTGTGAATAAAATGGATAAGAGGAGATGGGTGTACACCTTTTTGGGTCCCCACTGGGGAGAAAAATTAGGTCCAACTGTAGTAAATGACACAAAATGAATAAAATAAATATATTTTTGTGACTACAAGACAACACAGTATATACTCTGTGTCCTAGAATCCAAACATTGTTACATGTGAAGGAAGAATTCCAGAGAGCAAAATGTTGATGCTTGTGCTCAGGAGGTTTAAGCTCAGAATCAAAGAGGACTAATGTGTCCTCTCACATACCTATATAGTTATTGACTGTCAGGGAAAAAAAATTAGACAGTGTAATAGATGCTGCTAATTGAAATGAGTATGAATGGTACGTTCTTTCAGTGTCACTAGATTCTGCAACTAATTTAAAATTCAACAGAATAATATGGAGTCTTTTAGTACTTAATTAAACTTTTGTAATGCCTGTTTTACCAAGATGAATAAAATACATAAATTGCATGAGGTGACATCTAATGCACACAAAAAAGAGAAATGTAAAAAAAAAAATATCGGAACAGTGGGTACTTTAAACTGATCCTTAATAATTGAAACCAATTTAATCATTTGAGATTATTTTATTCTAGCTGACGTAATACTGTAGCAGTTTTATTCTAATTATAACTTGTTTCATTTTACTCTGCCTTTCTAGTTAATTATTACAGTCAATTTGTAAAATGACATGGTTCCACATTTGCATAGGTCACTATTAAATAAATGAATAGCTGAAATTACTGTAGCATTGAAGTGTCAACTTTGGTAGAAGTCAAGAGGATTTCAAATGTTCTTCTAACACCCCTTAATGTGTTAATGACCACTATTAAACTGCAATTAAAAGGCCAGGGGAAAAATGCATGAAACAGTTAATACAAAAATAGCAGCGACACAATTAAAATGCTGCAGCTTTTTTTTTTTTTTTTACTGATACAAAATAAAGTGATAAGCTAAAAAAAGGTATAGTATGAACTGATGGTTAATACATGACGGAACTGACAGTCTAATGATAACAAATCATAGGCTGCCTTTTGGGGAGTAGGAGAGCATTTCATGTCAGTTTAACATTATCATCACCAGTAAACAAGACAATGTAGTGATCTTACCTTGTATTTAAATTGCTACTTATTATGGCACTAAATAATAGCTTTAAATAACTGGTGTCCAGAGCAGTGATATGCCGTATGTGTCTGTAAGTGATAAAGAGAAAGATGGAGCTGAAAGGTATATTAAAAGTTTTTGTCTTGCTAAATAAAGGATACGTGCAGATCTCAGCTGTACAGTTTGAAAGTGTTTTTCCAGACAATCATGCCAATCTAGTAACAGTGATCCATATACATAAGGAGGTTTATTTGCACACCTAGACATTCATCCACAACATACAGCTAGTCTGAATTGTGTTGTACTGAATGGCTACATCTTTGGATGCCAGGAAAGTAACCACCAAGTTTTTTTTAAAACACATCACAAAAATAGTAAATACTTTTTTGAGTAGAATGGTTAAGACAATATTTGAGTTTTTAGTCACAAATTGAATAATGTGATTTTTTAAAAACATTTTTGTATATTTAATTAGTTGAAAACATTTTTGTGCCACCTTTCCACTCAATCAGGGTGAATATTAAAGCAGCTGCACAATTATAAATACAATTAAAAGTATAAAATTGAATTAAAACACATAAACACACAGCACCAGAAGGAAGGCTGTCAGAAGACACCGATAGAGGAAGACAGATGAAGTTCTGATGTTTTGGTGCCATGACAGAGAAGGACTTTTTCAGATCACCACCACCTGTCTAGTCTTAGAGAGTGGGGGCAACTGAAACTCCCTTTTCTACCTCCCTTCCCAGAAAAACACCATGGTCGTTTTCGCACTCACCTCCAGCCGGCGCGACCCCCCTCTTCACCGCGCAGGATCTGCGCGGATTTCCCACTAAATGCCGCGGAGCAGCCTTTTGCGCCGGAAACTGCTTTTTGGAGGTTTACGTTTGAGCGGCTTTTGTGCCGGGAGTTTCCGGCGCAAAAGGCTGCTCCGCGGCATTTAGTGGGAAATCCGCGCAGATCCTGCGCGGTGAAGAGGGGGGTCGCGCCGGCTGGAGGTGAGTGCGAAAACGACCCATAAGTAAGATTGTGAATAAAAGTGTGGAATGTGGTTATACAGCTGTCACTGATATCTATTGGAAACTGTCCATGGCATCATAGCAAGGAGTGGCAGAACTCTTCCTTTCTAATCAATGCTATGGTTGGATCCAGAGGTGTGTTTCCCGGGTGCAAGGTTTTCTTGGATCTCCCTCTCATGACAGGATTTGGGGAGTCATTTCAGGCTTCTACAAGAGCTGAGAAAGTCACGCTCCACAGGCAAAAGTGTTTGCCTCTGTGAAAACAGTACACTGGATCCAGCCCTGTATCTGCAATAATTTTTCTGCCAATTTGAAGGGTTACTTTTATTTTTCAGAAGTGGAATGTTCTGCTATCATGCCAGTTGCTTTCAACAGGATTCCTTTCCCACTCTCTATTAAGACTTCTTAAAAAATTGCAAATATCAGCCATGCTTCCCCTACCCCACTAACCCATGTTTCACTATTAAAGGATCCTACTTCTTATTTTTATGCTTTTGTTCTTTTTCAAATCATATGCTCTGTTTTTCAAGCACCAAAGCACACATCATCCACTGTAAAAAAAAACAAAGCAAGGTTATTTTTCTTTTCACTAAGCTTGCTTCAGCACTAGTTGTTTAGCTTGGAATTGCCTTTATTTGTTCACACAACTTTACTGGATAATCAGACAATTTCACTGACAATCCATGGCATTACAGTGCTATGTACAGTGTTGCTTTTCTGCCTTTTTTGACCTTATTTGTGGTGGGGGGTTTTTTTAAACAAACTGTAATTGCTACACAGGCTGTCTTCGATGGACTGTCAAAGTACTGTTTCTCAAGTCTACTGCCCTGTTCAATTTTCTTATCCTTTCAGCTTAATTAATGACTTCCTTTTTCTTTCTAAGCAAGATGTTTCACAGCCTTCATAAATCCATTGACAATTATTGTTTTCCAAGGATGAAGCGGGGAGACTAAAGTGCTACTTCCACTTTGAATCCAACCAAAGACACCACTCATTTAAAATATTTGTTGTTATTGTTTTATGGTTGTACAATTACAAAAAACAAGTAATAACAAAATAAAGAAATAAAGGGAATATTTCTGGGGAAAGTGGAAACCTTTGCTGTAGAGACTTTCTTTTTTAGTAACTACATATTTGGAACTTGATCAGGGTGATGCATGTATATGGGGCATTCAGCACTCTTACTAAGCGCCATCCAAAACTTGAGTGCTGATTCTACTTTCAGCTTCTGTGAAAGAGTGCAACTGGGCAAAACAATTCAAATATGAATAGTTCTTATACATGATGAGCTCTTTGAGCTGGACATAAAGCTAGCATCAAGAATAACAAGTTTTTGTAATTGTTTGCAGCAGGGTTTGGGGGGGGGTTGTAGAAAAAGCTAAGCAGGAACTTATTTGCATATTAGGTCACAGCCCTGTGCCATCCCCAGCACACCCAGGCTGCCATCGTTGAAGGGAAGGCAAATTTAGAGAGGGCTCGGGAAGTCATTGGGGAGGCATTTAAAGAGTCATGCTTGCTGAGGAAGGTATGGGCAGGCTGGGGAAGGCTGGAACCTTTGGGAAAGCATCCTTAAATGCCTCCCCATGCCTTTTCCAGCATGACCACCACAGTGGACACCTTGGGGAAGGCTGGTGCCATGGGGAGGCATTTAAAGATGCCTCCCCGCACTTTTCGCACTGTGCCCACCACAGAGGACATGCTGGGGATGGCCAGAGCCATGGGAAGGCATTTAAAGATGCCTTCTCACATCTTCCCCAGCACGCCTGCCACAGAGGGCATGCTGGGGAAGGCTAAAGCCGTGGGGAGGCGTTTAAAGATTCTATTTAAAAAGCCCTGATTAGAATGTTTGTTCATTGGGGCATTCAGAAGTCAACTGTTATGGGTTTGGGGGTGGTAAAAGGAGGCTGGTCTTATTTGGGTTGATTGAAGGTATTGAGGTTTTATTCTAGTTCAAACCATGAAGAACTTGGGTCATCTAACCTGTGCATTTTACTGTTTGGTTCAGTTCCATCTAATATGAAAGACTGAAAATGCTGGTTTACATATGTGTAAAGGGATTCATATCAGGGACATACTGTTTCCTAATCTTAATGCTATGCAGTTTGGTATATCAGGCAGAAAGGCATACGACTCCCTGTGAGACTCTGCTGCGTAAAAATCAAGCACAAAAGAAGCCATAATTGCGTATGATTTTGTTCATATGTTGCAGTTGTTTAGTTCCCTCATGCCTTAAGGGCACATGAGTCCCTTCCTCCCTCATCTCTCACGTATACTTGTATTTCCATTATTTTTAGTACTGCCATAGAGAATTGACTCACTTGGGGAGAGTGAGAGAACCATGGTTTTCCTCTGGCCATTTTGGGATATGTGATCTACCAGGAACTGGATGCAACATTTAAATTAGAAATATTCACTTGCATTTGCAGTTTCCAATTGTCAGTGTAACCAAGGGTCTCCAAAAGCTTCTGTCACTGTAATGCATACACAGAAACACAATTAGTTTCGGTCAGATAAATTAAATATGCAGTTTAAGCAATCTAGATTTTTGCCTGTTTACAAATTATACTGGGTAAACTGTGTTAGTCTGCTATGGGGTGGGGGGAACCAGGGGAAAGAATTCTGAGACACCTCAAAGGCTAGTGAATTTATTGTGGCATGAACTTGCATGGACTAGCGCATGAAGAATCTGCTCATTTTCTTGGTACAAGGGTGGGAGGAGGCCAGGAAATGCCATATTTGCTTTCTTCCATGTTTAATGTCTTTTTGGACCAGAGTTCATGTTTATGTGAAAATAGGAACATAAGAGAAGTCATGTTGGACCAACTCAATGGCCTATCCAGTCCAACACTCTGTCATACAGTGGCCAAGACCCAGGTGCCATCAGGAGGTCCACCAGCAGGACGAGAACTCCAGAAGCCCTCCCACTGTTGTTCCCTCCACTGTTGTACCAAGAATTCAGAGCATTACTGTCCTAGACATAGTGTTCCATCTATACTTTGTGGCTCATAGCCACTGATGGACCTCTGCTCCATGTGTTGATCCTATCCTCTCTTGAAGCTGTCTATGCTTGTAGCTGTCACCACTTCCAGTGGCAGTGAATTCCACGTGTTACTCTTTGGGTGAAGGGCTTCCTTTTATCTGTTCTAAACCTACTGCTCATTAATTTCATTGAGTGCCTAAAAGTTCTTGTATTGTGAGAAAGGGAGAAAAGTACTTCCTTTGCTACCTTCTCTATCTCATGCCTAATTTCATAAACCTCTATCATGTCACCCTTCAGTCGTTGTTTCTCCAAGCTAAAGAGCCCTAAACACTTTAGCCTTTCTTCATAGGGAAGGTTTTCCATCCCGTAATCATTTTAGTTGCCCTTCTTTGCACCTTTTCCAATGCTATAATCTTTTTTGAGGTATGGTGATCAGAATTGTACACAGTATTCCAGATGAGGCTGCACCATCGATTTATACAGGGGCATTATGATACTGGCTGATTTGTTTTCAATCCCCTCCCTAATAATCCCCAGCATGGCATTGGCCTTTTTTAAATTGCAGTTGCATACTGAACCAACATCTTCAGTGAATTATCTACCATTAATCCAAAGTAAATTACCACCCATCAGTGGAGATTTATAGTAAGGATTTTTGGCTCCGATGTACATTACTTTGCACTCATCCATGTTGAACCTCATTTGCCATGCTGACGCCCACTCACCCAGCCTCGACAAATCCTTCTGGAACATCTCACAGTCCTCCCTAGTTCTCCCATAGAACAACTTAGTATCATCTGCAAACTTAGCTTCACAGGGTGTCTGTTGTGGGGGGAGAAGATATAGGAGATTGTAAGCCGCTCTGAGTCTCTGATTCAGGGAGAAGGGCGGAGTATAAATCTGCAGTCTTCTTCTTCTTCTTTAAACCTCTTGAGAAACTAATGCCCTCTACTTAAACCCAGAACTAACAACAAGCTCTTATTTATAGTGCTTTACACCTATAACATCAGTCTGCTTTTTATCACCCTCACTGTTGTTTCAGCCCAGTTAACAGCACTAATTAACAAACACAGACCCCAATTTGTGGTTCTTTTAAAAAACATTTCCATGACTCTACATACTAACTCACTGCCCACTTTCTCTATATTTAGGACTGCTTGCCATTGCATTTTTGTCTAATGAAGTCTGCTTAGAGCACACAAAAGCTTACATTCCGAATAAAACTTAAGAACATAAGAGAAGCCATGTTGGATCAGGCCAATGACCCATCCAGTCCAACACTCTGTGTGTCACACTGTGGCCAATATATATATATATATGTATATATACACACACACACACACACTCACACATACATATACTGTGGCTAATAGCCACTGATGGATCTCTGCTCCATATTTTTATCCAATCCCCTCTTGAAGCTGGCTATGCTTGTAGCTGCCGCCACCTCCTGTGGCATTGAATTCCACATGTTAATCACCCTTTGGGTGAAGAAGTACTTCCTTTTATCCATTTTAACCTGTCTGCTCAGCAATTTCATCGAATGCCCACGAGTTCTTGTATTGTGAGAAAGGGAGAAAAGTACTTCGTTCTCTACTTTCTCCATCCCATGCATAATCTTGTAAACCTCTATCATGTCACCCCGCAGTCGACGTTTCTCCAAGCTAAAGAGCCCCAAGCGTTTTAACCTTTCTTCATAGGAAAAGTGTTCCAACCCTTTAATCATTCTCGTTGCCCTTTTCTGGACTTTTTCCAATGCTATAATATTCTTTTTGAGGTACAGTGGCCAAAATTGTACACAGTATTCCAGATGAGGTTGCACCATCAATTTATACAGGGGCATTATGATACTGGCTGCTTTGTTTTCAGTTCCCTTCCTAATAATTCCCAGCATGGCGTTGGCCTTTTTTATTGCAATCGCACACTGTCTTGACATTTTCAGTGAGTTATCTACCACGACCTCAAGATCTCTCTCTCGGTCAGTCTCTGCCAGTTCACAACCCATCAACTTGTATTTGTAACTTAGTTCGTCTTAAAGGTGCCCTTGACTACTGCTTTGTTCTATTGCTTCAGACCAACACGGCTGCCCACTTGGATCTGGCTTTATGTAGATGAACTTATTCTTTATCCTACACCTCACTGAAATAATAGTGGATTGAACGTGAAAGACTGTGAAGTGGGATACTTTGTTTCTCAAAGTACTATGTGCAATCCGAAAGAAAGAATTCATTACAGACTGTTTTCTCATGATTTTAGTTTATGAATCAAAAGCAGACCCTTAATCTTTAAAAAGTGCCTGTGTGCACTTTAAAAGTGCCTGTGTGCACTTTGATTTATTTTCCTGCAGACTGTTTGAATTCATTTTAGTGCAGACTATTTGGGGAAAGAGGTTATGTCTAAGTGCCTGCGTGCACTCTCGCGTCTCATATTGAAGTCTGTTTAAAGGTAGAAGCTTGGGAATATTAAAGTGCCTTTGTGCACATTTATATTGTTCAACTTAGATTATTTGGAAGTAAAGTCTACTCAGAAGTAGAGACCAAAAGGTTTTTCCTATTACATATAAATGTTTTGATAGCTTAGTTTCACCCTGATGTTTCTTCTATTATAGTTATGTATATAAGCGGGGTCATGGTCCCGCCACATTGCCTTAGTATGTAGATACCAATAAAGCATGTTTCTGTTTGAACTCCAACATGTCAAACCCAGTATTTAACAGACATTAGTTGAACCAGCCCAAAATTTCCCAGAACTCCTCTGGAATCTTTTTAAAAGATGGGGGCTACATTAGCTACTTTCTAGTTCTTGGGAATGGAGCCAGATTTTAGTGATAGATTGCATATTTTTGTCAGGAGATCCAGAAGTTCACATTTGAGGGTTTTTTTCTTTAAAAAGTTTCCACCAGTAGTAGGACTTCCTCTCTTATCACCTCAATCCGAGTCAGGTCTTTCAATAGTCCTGAAATTGGCAGTTCTGGAGCGGGCAAGCACCTCTCCTCTTCCCCAGTAAAGACAGAGGGGGGGAAATGCATTCAGTTTCTCTGCCATTTCCGTTTATATGTGTATAACATACACATACACTATGTCAAAGATGAACAGATAGATCTGCCATCTCAAGTTAAGACTTCATGCATCTGATACTTATGCCACAATGACTGTTCAATTCTAAGTAGAGTTATTCTTTGACAGTCATTGGGTTTTGAAGGGTATCACTGATTTGGATTGCACTGCTAATCTATTCATCTTCAGAGTGACATGTAACTCCATTATGGGAGGATCTTTATGATCAGTGACCCAGCAACTTTGGTAATACCCGGACCCAGAGATGTCCATCTGGCCTCGACAAGGGCCAGAGCCTTTTCAGTCTTGGCCCCTACCTGGTGGAATGGGCTCCTCCTGGAGATTTGGGCCCTGCAGGATTTGCTCCAGTTTTGCAGGGCCTGTAAAACAGAGCTCTTTTGCCAGGCTTTCAGCTGAGGCAGTGGATGTCACTTGTTACCGGCCTTCCCCCTTCATTCCATCCCAGTGCTGTAAGATCTACTGGACTTGGACAATAGGCTATGTCTGTGAGGCAGAACCTGTCATTTTAGTCATTCTGTAGTTTTAGATGTTATATATTTAAACTGGTCTTTTATTGTTTTTATTGTCGATTCTTTTTATGATGTAACCCGTCCTGAGTGTGTGTGTGTGTGTGTGTATGTATATATATATATTAGATTGGAGTTCTTTCTGGGCAGGAGACTTTTATGTTGCTTGTGTTTCAAAATAGACTAGGCGAGACATGGCCAATGGCTGGGGCTGATGGGAGTTGTAGGCAAAAAACATCTGGAGAGCTACCGTTGGCCAACGCTGGACTAGGCTGTTGTGGGGGCTAGATACAGGGATCAAATCACCTTAGTGTAGAAAGATCTGCACTGGCTGCCCATCTTTTTCTGGGTATAATTCAAAGCCCTTTAAGGCCCTTAATGAACTGGACTTTGGCACTTGAAAGACTGTCTTCTCCAGTGCTGTACAGCCCACCAGGTAAGTTCCACCTCCTGCATTCTGGTTGCTGTCCTTCCCCTTCAGTGGTAAGGTGGGTAGTGAATAAAAAGGTAAAGGTAGTCCCCTGTGCAAGCATCAGTCATTTCCGACTCTGGGGTGACGTCGCATCATGACGCTTTCACGGCAGACTTTTTATGGGGTGGTTTGCCATTGCCTTCCCCAGTCATCTACACTTTCCCCCCCAGCAAGCTGGGAGCTCATTTTACCAACCTCAGAAGGATGGAAGGCTGAGTCGACCTGGAGCCAGCTACTTGAACCAGCTTCAGCTGGGATCGAACTCAGGTATTGCAGCTTTACCACTCTGCATCATGGAGCTCTTCATACACACACACACACACATATATACATATATAGATACATATACATACACATACACACACACACACACACATATATATACAGGGCTCTTTTTCTAGCAGGAGTTCCTCTGCATATTAGATCATGCCCCCCATTGTAGCCAATCCTCCAAGAGCTTAGAGGGCTATTCTTACAGGGCCTACTGTAAGCTCCAGGAAGATTGGCTACAGCAGGGGTGTGTAGCCTAATATGCAGAGGAGCTCCTGCTAGAATAAGAGCCCTGTATACATATACATATGAAGAAGCAGATTGCAGATGTATACCCCGCCGTTCTCTCTGAATCAGAGACTTAGAACGGTTTACAATCTCCTATATCTCCTCCCCCCACAACAGACACCCTGTGAGGTGGGTGGGGCTGAGAGGGCTCTCACAGCAATTGCCCTTTCAAGGACAACCTCTGTGATACCTATGGCTAACCCAAGGCCATTCCAGCAGGTGCAAGTGGAGGAGTGGGGAATCAAACCCGGTTCTCCCAGATAAGAGTCTGCACACTTAACCACTACACCAAACTGGCTCTTCATATTTCAGATGGTCGGAACAGTTGTTTAAAAACACAGTGCATCATCATCATCAGTGCATAGTTGAGAAAAATGTAGATCTATTTAAAGCAGGGATGACAGTTGTTGAGCATTGTGATGTATCATCTTGACATGAACTGAATGAGGTAGATTAGTGACTGACATGAGCAATGTCAGAATTTACATTGCTGCACACACAAACTCTATGGAAATCTACTATTAGCTGCACTTCCAGTAGGCAGTGATGAGTAATGAGGTAAAAATTGACAATGTCAATAGTTCTAAGCCCTCACAGGCAAGATAATGAACTATACTATCTGTATGTGCAATTCTGTGTGCACATGTGTGCATAGATTATGAAAGTTTAACTGTGGCATCTTTCATTAAACTTCTATCACCCACAGCAGCAAATATCATATGAATAGAGAGGCAATGCAATTAATTGTTGGCTAAAATAAGCAAATCTTGCAATGCATGAACCAAGACAATGTGTCCTTGACATATACACAGATACCAATGATCAAAGCAGCAGTCAAGTGACACCTTTAAGACCAACAAAGTTTTATTCATATTTTATTTATGTTGATTTTGCTTCTGTGCTTTTTCAAATATAAAAAGATCCCTAAAGGATCAAACCAATGGCCTGTTGAACCTGTTGCTTACCCAATTCCCCATGACATGGGACTTGGGTTAAACTAGGGACTTTATTGAAAATAGCTGATCTGCAGTTTATTTAACTAATAACACATGGTAACCCATGTGTTATGAGTTATATAAGCTGCAAATCAGCTATATTCATTAAAGTTCCTAGTTTAATCCAAGTCCCATGTCATAAACTTGCAAAGCAAGCCTCCTCAACTGAGCAATACCATCACAGTTTAGAGCCAGGTCTGGAATCTCTCCCACACCTTTCTCTTCATTGCCCATACCTAAGTGCATACAATGGTTGGAGGAGCACACTATCCACCCATGAGTGTTCAGCCTTAGGGCTTGTAATGTGCCCCTCTAACTGCAAGAAGGTCTTTACTGTACAGTTAATAGGTTCCCAGCTTGATAGCTCCTCCATCTCTGATATCTCAGAGTGTTTACCAATTTAGCATCTCTTAAACTGTGTTTACCATGCCCTTGGAATGCACCCATCCCTTGGGCTTGGTGCTCTTTTTTGGAGTTGGACTTTATTGGCCGAGTTGGACTTTTCTATGCCTGTGGCTCATTGACCAAAATTATCATGAAAAAGGGCCAGTCTAACCTGCCTGGGAATAGGCATGAAAGGTTGACATTGTAAGATAAAAAGTGGGAAGCCCAGGACTTAAAATGCTCAGACTGGAGTTCAGCAGGAAGCTATCTTATCCCACCCCCCCAATTCATTTGGGAGTAAGCCCTAGCAGGTTTGCCAGTTCCAGTTTAGGAAATTCCTGGAGACTGGGGGCTGTGCCTTGGGCAGGGAGGAGCTGAATGGATCCCTCGATCTACCCTTGAAAGTGGCCATTTACTCTGGGTAAATTCTGGAGATCAGTTGTCTTTCCAAGAACTCCAGCTCTTTGACAGCAGCCCTAATTCAGCACTGTGACTTTCCCCCCAGTCATTACTTCCTGTAATATATATACCCAGCCGCCTTTCTCCCCAGTGGGGATTCAAACTGGTTCACAATATTGTTCTGTCCTCCTTCATTTTTATCTTCACAACTTGTGAAGGTAGGTTAAGCTGACAGTGACTCTGGGTCTTAAGCAGGTCTACTCAGAATCCTACTCTGGTCTATTCAATGGGACTTACTCCCAGGAAGTCTGGCAACATCAATGCATATATTCTCCATGGTAGCTGAAAGCACTGCCTTTGTGCATTCTTCCTTCCTTCTTTTATTTAGTTTTATTTACTGTAAGTGTGGAGTAGTGGTTAAGAGTGTCAGGCTAGGTTCTGGGAGGCCTGGATTCAAATCTCCGGTCTGCCATGGAAGCTTGCTGGGTAACTTTGGCTTGGCCCAGTTACACACACATTCTCAGCGTAACCTACTTCACAGGATTGTTGTAAGGATAAAATGAAGAAGAGAAGAATGATGTAAGCTGCTTCTGGTCTTTACTAGGGAGAAAGATGGGATATAACTTAAGTAAATAGACGATACAAAAAATGTGCAAACGTTTGAGGTTCACTGATAAAGAATTCTGGAGAAAGCTTGAGCAATGCTGGGAGTCATTTGAGTTGAACCTAATAAAAAGTATAATGTGGCTATTTATGAACATATGAAGCTGCCTTATACTGAATCAGACCCTTGGTCCATCAAAGTCAGTATTGTCTTCTCAGACTGGCAGCGGCTCTCCAGGGTCTCAAGCTGAGGTTTTCCACACCTATTTGCCTGGACCCTTTTCTGGAGATGCCGGGGATTGAACCTGGGACCTTCTGCTTCCCAAGCAGATGCTCTGCCACTGAGCCACCGTCCCTTGTTTTTGCATCCTAGATGAGGACTGTCACCTAGTTCAAAGGTTCCTTCCTTCCTTCCTTCCTTCCTTCCTTCCTTCCTTCCTTCCTTCCTTCCTTCCTTCCTTCCTTCCTTCCTTCCTTCCTTCCTTCCTTCCTTCCTTCCTTCCTTCCTTCCTTCCTTCCTTCCTGTCTTGCAGCTCTCAAACATCTGACATTCATGTCTTGTGGCTCTCAAACATCTGACATTTATTCTTTGTGGCTCTTATGTTAAGCAAGTTTGGCCACCCCTGCTTTATAGTCATTAGTAGACCATGTTAAAAGGCTAGGGGTCATGGTTCGCATTGTGATGCTGAATATCTGGAAGACATCAGTCTCTGTGAATCCACATGCCCTCAGTGTGCTTCTAAGATCAATACTGGTTAGTGTTGCCTTCCCTGAGAGTGACAGAGTTGGCAACCAGATGCTCAGGAACTTTTTCTGTACTGGCCCCACTTCTGTGGAATAAGCTCTCCGTGGAGCTAATAAGGATCACATTGCTGTTGGTCTTCAGTAGCACAAAATTGTTTTGTTTCTGTGGACATTTTAAATGAAGGGGGAGGGGGGTTTGTGTGTTTTCACACCTGACAGGTTTTATGTAAGATGTCTTTAGAAATATGTTACTGATTGCCTTAGGAGGAAAGTTTTAAAATACAAATAGAAAGTACTCTGTAGCACATAGAATACTCTCACCTGAATATGAGACACCTTTTACAAGAAATGGGGCACATGTGACTCATACCAATATGAGAACCAATGTTCAGTGCGGGTTTAGAGCACCTCCTTCCTATAGAATATGTATGCATACTTACCTTTAAATAGGATGCATATCTGTTGAAGGTTATTTCTATCTGCAGTTGCAATCAGGGTAGGTAAAGAGTCACAAAATGGTTGATGCTCCCTCATCCACACTTACTTTCCAGTGCATGCCAGATATTGTGAATTCTGTTCTGTGTTAGTCACTATGTGCTAACTATTCATCTTCAACATGAAATATAAGCATATTCTCTTATATGTGGCATATGGTAAATTTTAAAATAACTTTCCCAGTCCTCACCAGCCATAGAGTCATAGGATCCGCATTGCTGTCAGATGGCTAACCAGCTTTTGTTTAAAAACCTCCAAGGAAGGAGAGCCCACCACCTCCCGAGGAAGCCTGTTCTACTGAGGAACTGCTCTTAGGAAGTTCTTCCTAATGTTGAGCCAGAAACTCTTTTGATTTAATTTCAACCCATTGCTTCTGGTCCTACCTTCTGGGGCCATAGAAAACAATTCTGCACCATCATCTTTATGATAGCCCTTCAAGTCCTTGAAGTTGGCAGTCCTATCACCTCTCAGCCGCTGCCTCTCCAGGCTAAACATGCCCAGATCCTTTAACCTTTCCTCATAGGACTTGGTCTCCGGACCCCTCACCATCTTCATTGCCCTCCTCTGGACCCGTTCCAGCTTGTCTATATCCTTCTTAAAATGCGGTGCCGAAAACTGAACACAATACTCCAGGTGAGGACTTACCAGAGCAGAGTAAAGCAATACCATCACTTCACGTGATCTGGACACTATACTTCTGTTAATACAGCCCAATATTGCATTTGCCTTTTTAGCCACCGGTGCCTGCAAGCTGCAGCGGGAGCCACAGGCAGTGGGGTGGGTGCTCCAACTCTTGAGATAATTTGTGAAGAGGGCCTCAAGACTTCAACTGTCTATGGGCCTCCACAGGGTGTAATCCGGCCCTGAAAACAGGCCTAGTTACACTCCCCCAAATTAATCCAGTAAAGCAGGAAAAAGGGCCCAACTGCACTGCCAATTTGAGTGAGAGCCTCCCAAATTCCTGCTCAGCTCCTGGTAGGCAACCAGCTAATCCTGTGGGGTCTCAGAAAAGGGATGGGTGGGGGACCTTTGGCCATGCCACAGGGCAAGGGAAGACTGTTGCTTCCAGGATTGCCTCAATGGCCAGTTCCAATGGGAGCTGTCTCCCCCACATGTTTCTATTTGAACCATGGGAGGGGGCGGGACAAATACCAGATCCCACACAATCAAGTGGGAACCAGTCTTGCCCACCCATCCTTGAATAAAAACACGACACGTAACTTGGATTAAAATAGGAACTTCGTTGAACATAGCTGATGTGCAGTTTATTTAACTCCTATATGGTTAAGCATGCAAATAGTACAAAGTTAGAATCCAAAGGCAAAATAGTGAAATTGAGAAACTGAAAGAATAGCAAATTTGGTTTGGATAGCATCAGTCATGTGGGAAAACAGCAAAGGCAATAAACATGTCAGAATTGGAGACTGATAATGGCAGTCTACCATCACAGGACAATAATGTAGAGTCTGTTAATTGCTCTATTTCTCCTCAAGCATGGGTTAAACTGAGAATGTTTTATTTTTAGACGTGTTTCTGTCCACCTGATTTACTTTTTTAACATATAGCAAAGTATTATAAACATAATTCCAGTTTGCCAATTCAAAAAAGAATACATTAGAATACTGTGGAAGATGGGTTTAGCATATGTAATGAGATGTATAACCAATATCCCTTATTCCAATTTGTCAACACAAAGAAGGCACTATTTTGATACACTATTCTAAAAGAGAAATGCATTTGAATACAGTAGATATATAACTCTACTTGGTGAGAATGGATTTAGACTATGTAATGGCATAAGAAACCAATATCCCTATTCAATCAAAGTTCAGCAGTGTGCTTATGTTCATGGGCAACTCTTTTTAAAATTAAAAAAAAATACCTTTCTAAATGGATGGCATGCTGCGACAGTGTGGATGCTCTTAGTGGCAGTCATTTCAGGATAAATTTAAAAATATTTACTCCTTCAACCTGCACTGAACTTATGACTTCCAAAGGATGTGGTAAGGCCTACTGGTTTATGATGGCTTTGAAAAGACATTTATGACTGGCAAAATATTGGTTGATGCACCATTTGTAATTCAGTGGGTGACCTCAAAGTAGCTGTTTTACTGCAAAGGAACTACAAGAACAGAATGGAAAGGGAAATTGCTGAATTACAAGTTATAAAACTTGGAACAAACACATCCCCAGGACTGAACACCGCCAATCTGCTTTGTTTGCACTCTCCCATGTAAGTTGTCCGGAAACATGGGAGGAATGCGCTAGGAGCCGTTGCCACCAGATTTCACCTGGTCACTATTTACTCCATCTTGGAGTCATCAAAGAGTGGGTGAATGTGAGAGGGGAATGGCTGACAGTTGTGCCTGTCTGACTGTGCCCTTTAAATCTATTTGGGACAAGTGGCTATGTCAGGCCAAAATGCCCATATGAGCGCAGCCCCTGAAAAGCTTTTCAAGTAAGAGATGAACAGAGGTGGTTTGTCATTGCCTGCCTCTGAGAAGCAACCCTGGGATTTCTTTATGGTCTCCCGTCCAAGTACTAATCAGAGCCAATCTGGTTTATGTTCTGAGATCTGATGACATCAGAATAGCCCATCCAAGTCAGGTACTGTTGTGTCTTGCATTTCAGTCCTGAAATTACAACACAGCGGACGCTACGGAGGTGACCAGTGGAAGTCCACTGGTCCCCCGATGTAGCTCCGCAAATACGCTCTGCCAATCAAGATATGTGGCGGGAAGTTTAACTGGCCAGGATTGGACCTGGCCAGACGGAGGGTTGTTCCGGGGTATGTATATAATCGGGACCCGGCCCACGTTGCCTTGCTTTGTGATGTACTCGCTAATAAAGCATGTTGCCTTCAACACGTCTCGTCGCTCAGTACATTACAGGTACAATAACATTTTTTTTAAAAAAAAAATTGGGATTATTCATACGCAATGCTTTTCTTAACAATTGCTAGCATAGAATCAAGCTTTACCACTGCCACAGCACACCTCTTTCTCATGCACAAACCTGAAGAACAATCAGCACAAGATTCTGGTGATCACATGGCTTTCTAGATTGTGACTCTTCCAAGATGAAATCCACAGGAAAATTAGGCATCCTATTTCAAATTAATGGCATTTAAGAACAGAGTTAAAAATGCAAGGATACCTAGAAAGCAAAAGCCAAATGCCACATTCAGCACTATCATGTGATACATTTGTTCCTAGTTTGTATCAACTCAGACTGCAGGTGGGTGATTGTGTGTTTGAAAGCTCCTGTACAAGGCAAAAGCCTCTGCATGTGGAAAACCAGCACAGCAGGTAAAGCCTATGCTAAAGCTCTTCTTCCTAACTGCCAGCTTGTCATTATCATCATCATCTCTGTAATCACAATACATTAATAATAAGTCCAACTATATGTCTTTGGAGACAAAGGGCATAATCTACAAATTTGACTGCCAGTACCAGGCCTGTGGTAATGGAAAGTGCTGTCAAGTTGCTGATGACTTAGGACAACCCCCGCAGTATTTTCAAGGCAAGAGATGAACAGAGGTGGTTTGCCACTGCTTGCCTCTGCATTGCGACCCTGGACTTCTTGGTGGGGGAGGGTTCTCCTATTCAAGTATTAACCACAGCTGACCCCGCTTGGCTTCCAAGATCTGATGAAATCAGGCTAGTCTGGACTATCTAAATCATGATTACAATGCCAGTTTGGTGTAGTGGTTAAGTGTGCGGACTCTTATCTGGGAGAACCGGGTTTGATTCCCCACTCCTCCACTTGCACCTGCTGGAATGGCCTTGGGTCAGCCATAGCTCTGGCAGAAGTTGTCCTTGAAAGGGCAGCTGCTGGGAGAGCCCTCTCCAGCCCCACCCACCTCACAGGGTGTTTGTTGTGGGGGAGGAAGGTAAAGGAGATTGTGAGCCGCTCTGAGACTCTTCGGAGTGGAGGGCGGGATATAAATCCAATATCTTCTTCTTCTTCTACTGGTAGCCATCCCATAAAATCTCAAGCATGCTGCAATCTGGAAGGAATCAAGATTGCTACGGACTTTTTGGAACATCTCCAGTCCAAGAACACATCCATGGTCAATCATTCATTTCATAAGAACAAGTGCTGTGTAAGCGGGTAGAGTTCTAAACTTACACAGCAATCCTATATAGAGTTACTTTAGAAGGTTCTATAAATCAGCTACAACTTGACAGCACTTTCCACCATACTGTAGCAGCTTACAGTATTCCTGCTGAAACTAGATATGACCTAACTAGTTAGAGAATACCACCATTCCTCGGGACACCTGGAGCAGGGCTTCTGGGCCAATTTCCCTTCCCAAAAATTCCTGCTTGGCTCCTCAAAAGCTGACCAGTTACTCCTACATTGTCTATAGTGAGCATGGGTTGGCAAGAGCTTGCTGCCAAGAGCAGGGCATGGCTTCTCCAGCACCCTTTCGATTGGCTGCTTCACACAAAGCAGCAAATGGCTCATAAGGAGCCAATAGCAGACAAGTGCATTATTGAAAATTGGGACTGGCACAAAGCAGACTTGCAACTAAATTATGTCTGAGCTGAGTTACTGAGTCCCTCATAGGATTATGAGTTGTGCACAAAGCTTGCAAATCTTTACATATTTATTTAGGGAAGTTATTATATGCTGCCTCTCCAGAGACCTGCTCGAAGCAGATCATGAAGGATAAACAGCACAATGCAATCATCAAAACAGCAATGTAAGAATTACCAGTATTTAAACAAGCCATAACCCATTCAACATTTATCGAAAGTAGGAATTTAAAAACAGAATAATAAAAATAGATTATCTCATTAGTACTAATCTTAAGTGTTTCATGTGCACATTTTTATATGTGTGGACCAGACAAAAATTGTAATAAGATCATTCATGTGAATTTTGCCCTTAAATGGTCAGAATTATTGCATGAAATGAATGCCTGAACAAAATCTGTGCCAGCAGAATCATTCAGTAACATCATTTTCATTGGTACTGATTTTCCTACTGTCATGATTTTGAGAAGCAGAGAACCAGATCATTGCAATGCAAGAGATGCATGTCCATGAAAGGCGGCCTGCCTTGTGCCTTGTGACCCTTCTCTAAATCCCACTGGGGTGCTTTATTGGGTCTCTTGAGGGGAATGGAGCTGCCAGTTTTTCTTAGGCCTGAGTAGTTGCTGGTGTTTACAGGTGAGTTCAAGCCTCATGTCTATATTATGTGGCATTCACTCCAAGAGTATAGTGTTCACGGTATCCCTTTCTGGAATTTAATTGCATACAGAAATCTTTTGCAAGAAGACTCATTGCTTTGCACATATATCCCTTTAGGTCCATGGGACTGCTCTCCCTTCAGGTAAACTGGGACTCCCCTGTGTTTGTGGGAACCCCTGCAGGTGAAAGACATTGCTGGGCAAATATGCTAAGGTGTCCCTTTTTTATCTCATTAACCTTACAATGTCCTTGATTCTTAATTCATGTTCCTGGTCTCTCCCGGGCTTGCCTGCAGCCATGTCTGCTCAGTCCAGAGTTTGATAGCTTTAAATGGATACCTTTTCTTTCAGTTTAATGACCACAACTGCTTAATATGTCATAACTCATTTTTCTTTTTGTATCGAGCACTTTATCATCCAGGAATCTTTTAAGATGTTATATGCTTCAAGGGGGTCCAGTTCTGGAGAGTTTGTGTGATCAGACAGAAATATAATACAACCATTGGTTGCAGATAGGCATAGTTGCCATAAAGTATTGAATAGGTAGATGGCTGCAGGCCCTGTTTGTTTAAGGCTCAGATCAATACATAATGCTATTCTCATGGGACACTGTCTTATCCAGCCTATACAGGCCCCACTAAAGCAGTAAATTGAGGGTGGTGTAAATTGGAGGTCATGCCAGCACTGAATATCAATAAACATTGTGACGTAGTTACTATAACCCAACTTAATGAAACAAATCCACCCCAATAGAGGCATCAGGATGAAATATATTTGCTTAAATCCAGATGAAATCAATGGTGCTTAAGCAGGCGTAACTGTGCCTGGGATAGCAGCTGTAAATTGTAAGATTAATGTCACAGTGGCAAACTGGTCAATTCAAGTAGGAAAAGAACTACTTCCTGGTAGTTGATCAGAGGTGTAAAATGAGTGAGTGAGGTGTAGGAGGAATCATCCACTGTTACTTCTTTCTAGAGCCCCTTGTTTTGGGAGACTATAGTATTTTGGCTCCTTCAGGAACAGAAGTCGTCCCCTCCAAAGTTATGTCAGAACAGACATTTTCTGGCTTGATGCCCTGCTGCTTTGAACAAGATGAGAAGAGCGCCTAAAAAGCAGTTCTGAAGTGCAAAGAAAGGGAACTCCTATTCAAATTGAGAAAAAGTTTGTTTCCCTTTCCTATAATGTACACAAAAGTAGGTTGGCCATAAATTCATCTGCCCTCTGATAGAAACTTGATACAACAGTGAAAAGGGGATTTACCACTAAAAATGGGAATCCCATGATGGGCTTCTCGCTTGGTTTCATAAAGGTCCTTGTTTCATGCTGTCCAAGAGATAAGAAGCGCACAAGATAAAGCAGTTTCAGAGCAGCACAAACTCTTTGTCTAGACAGGTGTGTTCAGCTCTATTCCTTCAACCTAGGAGGCAGATTTCTCACTATAGTCTGAATCTCCTCTTCCCCGCTGCTGTTCAGCAAGGCAGTGGGTGGCAAATGGGGGAAATTTCCCACTGAGCATTGATGGGATGTTACTTATCCCTATCTTCCAAATTTACCTGCTGTACTGCCAGCTAGGGTTGGCAACCCTTTAATCTGTTTATATATCACATTTTAATCCCACCATTGTGGCTCCCACTTGCTGGAATGGCCTGCCTGAGGAGATCAGAAAACCCCCCAGATTTCTATCTTTTTGTAGCATGTGCAAAACAAAATGTTCAGGAGGGCATTTTGATACATGCAACAGGGTAGTACTTTTCTGTGAATTTTTAGCACTTTCATTGCATCGTTTTTTAGTTTTATAATCCTGGTTTATAGTATGAATTATACAGGTTTTGCAATGCATTCTTTAATTTTGAAATTGAGTTCTTATTGCAATTTTAATATAAGCTTTTATTAAATTGCCGTATATTGTACATTGTTCCATTGTTTTCAATTGGGTAAACACATAAACATAAAATACAATACATCCACATTTTCAAACTAAATGAAGTGTAATTATGGGAAAGTGTGGTTTCCTTGTCCTGATCTAAGAAGACAAGGATGGGATGGGTGCAGAAGTTCACAGTGTTATGTATCACACACTTTTATAAATAAATATTGAGAAGGAGAAACTCAGTACAAAGATACAGCTCTCAGTGGCAACCCCATTCTCATTGCTATGTCTAATTCTACCTTTTAAACCTCTGAGGGTGATGATGCTGATGGGCTCTTGGCATGTAGAAAGACTTCAGGACTAGACAGTAGCCTTTTTAGTGAGATGCAAAAATAAAATTTTCAAAAATCTCTGGTTGGGAAAACAAACCAAACCAATAAACGTTTCTGTATCTGGGCCTTTATTCTTAGCTTTTCTGCAACAGGGCCCTCAAGACAGTCAACTAAACTAACTGGGGGGATTTTTCATTCACTTTGCAGCTTTGTTTATAAAACCTAATTTATTCTGTACATGCATTTGATATGGTAAACTGGGAATGGAAAAATGTGCAGACATAAGTGCAGAAGATTTCCTGAATGGTGGAAATAGATTATGCACTAATTTATATACTTACCTGGGAATGGTGCTGCATTGGCAGTACAATGTTGCTCCCCTAAAGCACAGATAGGCGCCAGTGTGAAACAGGTATGTAGCATGAGTGCATATCACCACAGGTTCCTGGGAGGAAATGAGGAAGACAGTGCTAACACGATTAGCAGCAACTGTGTAAACAGTTTTGACAGCCTTCAGGTCAGGGCTGGAGATCTTCTGGAATCACATTGGATTTACAGGCTACAGAGGTCGGTTCCTCTGGAGAAAATGTATGATTTGGAGGGTGGGCTGTATGGGGGACAGGAGGGACACCACTAAGGTCCCTCCTCTCCCCAAACCTTGTCCTGCCCAAAACCTCCAGGAATTTCCCAACCCATAGTTGGCAATCCTGCTGCTAGATCTTCTAATTGGAGACCCTGGAGATCAAACTTGGGACTTTCCGCATGCCAAGCAGATGCTCTACCACTGAACAACAGCCCCTCCCCCAAATGGATACAGTTCCTTCTTCTGGTGGTTTTCATTATTAAGCCTCCCCTCTGAGGTGTCAGTTACTGATAACAAATCCTAAAACAATATTTAAAAAAAAAAAAAAAACAGAGGAAAACCAGTTGTTGTATCCACAATGCTAGCCAATGCTATAATGGAATACAATGGATTATGTTTAATATCTTTAATACGTACAGTATCTTTTGAAGCCAGCAGCTGGTAAAATTTAATTTTATGGTGCGCTTGGTCAACCTGTGTGGCTCATCAAATTATTAGGTCATCAAATCACCTATTAGGGCCTGCTTCTTTTTTTGCAGGCCAACTAATTATATGGCCATTAATATAATTTCCATGCAAGTTAACCCTAATCAAATCTCAGATGTAAAAATACAAACAGATGGCTGCAAGGTTAGCAAAAAATGTCTTCCCTTCTCATCTTCCTGTAATTATTCCATCTGTAACCAGATTTGGCTCCTCGTTTTCATGGGCTACCGTATAACATGACAAATCCAATAGTAAAATGCAATCCCAGTGCCTTTATCTTGTTTCTTTGGGAAATGTATCTATTTTAAAATCCTTCAAAGTTGTCCAAGCAGCTTACAAACAAAACCAAAAAACTACCCACAGTTATAAACACTATTACTAGCATACGACATAAAACCCACACTAATATAAAAGCTGCTTAGGGGAGCTAAAGCAGTTGTTCATTTTTCCAAAGAGCAGAAAGGTCTTAACCTGATTTCTAATGGTAAAAAAGGTCACCATGCAAAGGACTCTGCAGAACACATTCCCCATACCATGCTAACATTCCCCACACCAGGAAAGCACTGACCTTAGTCACCATCCTCTCTCCTTGTTACCCATTATCATTTCCTAAATTATTTTCTTCCTAATACTTTCCGTTCTGTTTTTTCTCTTCCAGATTTTTTTTAAAAAAACCTCTTCATCTTTTATCTCTTTCTCCAATATGTATTTTCCACTCCTTTTTAATTGCTTTTAAAACACTGCTTTGCTTTTCATAGCCAGGAATAAATAATCCAATTGGTAGGCCACGAGAGCAGTCAACCGCCATTTAAAAATAAGAGGATGAATCAGGTATGAAATATTTATCTTCATACATGTTTTGATTTACTGGAATTCTTAGGGTCTCTGTGAGAAATATTGTCAGTGGATCTCCCTTTTCCTGGCTTGCATTATGCGGAACACCTGCACTGAAAGGCGGGAAGAGATTTTCATCCTTGCCTGCACTGTCACACCACAGTCTGCAGAGTTTTTGACTGGATCCTAATTTATTCACTGTAAATTCCACAATCACCCTTTATATGTGTTGCCATAGCCCTAATCCCCACAGGTGGTCAGGAAATGGTTCATCTGAGTTTGGCAGGAGCTTCCCTCCACCCTGCCTGAATATATTGACTTTGGCTTCTTGTCAGATAGTAAAACTGTGTTGATGGCTACATAGTGACCCTGTGAATTTAAGGTGAAAAGAAATAAAGAGACATTTTACAGTATTGACATTTGACCAATAATTTAACATCACATTTTTTGTGCTTTATAATACATTTGTTATCATTTGTTTCAATGGGGAACCAAGATAAGGATCAAAGCGTAGCTTAAACTAATGGTAAATTTTGGTCCTGTTCACTCCAAAAATGAAGCTCTAAGCACTAGGTTCTTGCAAGTCTCCAGTGAACTTGTTTTCTAATCAATTAATTCCATTTTGTCTTTGTCACCCATCTAGGTTGCCATCTAAAAAGTTAGCCTGGAAGAATTAAGCAAAATCACTTGCCTAAGAGATAAGCAAATGTCTCTAAGCATACATCTCCATCAGCCTGGCACACAACCAACCATGGTTTAAGATTACTCTTTAAAATATATATATTTATAAATATATAATATATAATATATATATATATATATATATATATATATATATATATATATATATATATATATATATATATATATATATATATATATATATATATATATATATATATATATATATATATATTTATTTATTTCAAAAATGGCATGTATAAATGGTTCCTGTAACAACATTCAAACTAACTCAATAACTGTTTACAAAGTCTTCTAGAAGTAGATCAGGTTATGATACAGTACATTTTTTGGTAAAATATCTTGTTCGGTTAGATATGTCATCACCGGGTACCATAAGTTTATAATCGTCTTTCCATATAATGTTGGGGGCATGTCTTTGTTTAGGTAAGCCAGCTTGCTGAGAATAAAATAGTCCCAGATACTGTTTCTCCACATGTTTACAGTCGGACTATTGCAGGAATTCCAGTTGTACGCTAAAAGAGTTATCAATTGCTAAAAGGATTGATGATTTCCCTTTTTCTTGTAGGTATTGTGGAATGAGCCCAGTTTTCCAAGAGGATCACTTCAAGGTTATAAGGTAAGTGCACATTCGATATGCTATTAACTTCAGTAACAATCGTTTTCCAGTAATGTTGTATAGAGGGACAGGAGGACCACCATAGATGCATATAATTTGCCATCTGCCCACAATTTTGGGGCAATTTAGATTATTTGATGCTTTAAATCTATATAACAATGAAGGTGTTAGGTACCATCTCACCGTGACTTTGAGGTGTTTCCCGGTGAGGACCAAATATTTTTCCATTCCTCATTAGTAATAGCTCTATTTAAATCTATGGCCCATTGCTTTTGATACAACGTCCGATCTTCCTCCTCAATACTATTTAATAAATTTAATAAATTATTAATAAATTATAAAGAAACATAGTCCTTTCTGATGTTCTTTTCCTGCATATAACAGTGATTCCAGCGGAGTTAGGTCCCTAGTGAGAGCTTGTTTAATTTGCTTAGTACCCAAACAGTGGCTCATTTGCAAATACTGATACCACTGTACCTTTTGTTTTAATTTTTGTTCTAATTTTTATCTATCATAGCGCCCTTATCCCACAGATTTTTAATACATATAAGACCAGCTTTTTTCCAGCCGCTAAACGTCGCCTGATTTATACCCGGGTTGAACCATTGTTGATTTACATAAGAGGATAATGAAGAAATTTGTGTAGCTAAGTCTTTTTGTCTTCTAAACCATAAGTATAAAAAGTGGTCTAGAAAATTGTTACATTTTTTCCTCTCTTTTCTTTGCTAAAGTAGGATTCCCTAGCATATTGTATAACATATTACTGCTTAATGGTTGTGCTTCTATTGAGAACCATTCAGGTGTAATTGGTGTAGTGGCCACTTTAATAAGGGTGCCTATATTTATAGCCTCATAATACAGTTTCACATTTGGAGTATCTACTCCGCCCCTGCTTGATGCCCTAGTAAGCATTTTCATATTGACCCTGGGTTTTTTTATTAGCCCAGAAAAATTTACTAAAAATACTTCGCCAAAGTTTAAATGTTTTGGTGGAGATTTTTACTGGCAATGCTTGAAATAGAAAAATAAATGTAGGTAATATGAAGGATTTTAAAATATTAATTCTTTCTGCCCAGTTGCATGTCTTAGAGTTGTATTTATTAAGAGTATTTTCTATCTCCTTCTGTAATTTCACAAAGTTAGCTGAAAATAAATCAGTAGATTTATTGGGAATATAAATCCCTAGGTATCTCCAGGGTTTAAGATTACTCTCAGGATCAAATTAGACATGGCTCTGTATAATCTGAAAGTCAGATCTCCTCCAGCATTTTTAAAGGGAAATAGATCAGAGCCATGGTGCAAGAATGTTTAATCCGGGGCTTTTTTTGTAGCAGGAACTCCTTTGTATATTAGGCCACGCACCCCAATCCTCAAAGAGTTTACAGGGCTCTTAGTACAGGGCCCACTGTAAACTCCAGAGGGCTGGCTACATCAGGGGTGTGTGGCCTGACATGCAAAGGAGTTCCTTCTACAAAAAAAAGCTCTGATTTAATCTATTTATATTCTGCTATATTGTACATGGTTCTTCCTTGGCCACAACAACTTCTGAAATAGTATGACTGGCCTAAGGTCATCCAGCAAGTTTCATAGACAAAAGGAAATGCGTTCCTGAGTCTTCCAGATTTCATTTGATATTATAACACACAGGTTAAATGCTTCCCCACCAAGCAGTTTCAGTCTGTTATTGGTCCTGGAAGGGACAAAATATCAGCAAAGAGAGCAAGCCTGTTTGTTTTCCCTTCCAGGACTAGGACAAACTTGGGAAGGGCTAGTTTTAATTAGGGTTGCCAGGTCTGGATTGGAAAATACCTGGAGACTTTGGAGATGGAGCTGGGAGACGGTGGGTTTAGGGAGGGGAGGGGCCTCAGCATGATACAATACCATAGAGTCCACCCTTCAATTTAGCCATTTTCTGCAGGGGAGCTGATCTCTGCCAGTTGGAGATCAGTTGAAAAAGTGGGAGATCTCCAGGCCCCACCTGGAGGCTGGCAACCCTAGTTTTAACTGAAAAATCTGGACAAGTGGAGCAATTAAACCTATACTGTGGTTTAATTAAACCTCTTCCACTATCCTATGGCCCTGATCTGAGTGTCAAGTGCCTTGCCATGATTTAATGTTGTTTGATATGCTGAGTATACTGAACAGGATGTGAAACCTGGTATTGTTCATGTTGCTTTGCTTCCCCCACGCTTCTCTTGCTATTATTTGTGTAACATATTGTAGAAGACACTTTACCGACTTGACACAACACCTCGCCATTGCTAAAGCAAGAGCGATAACTACCTGCATTCCCAGAACATTGGTAGGGAGGGGGCACTCTCCCGCCAAATATCCCCACCAAGCTTTCCCAATTTTAACTGAATATGTAACAGTTTTATAGTGCATATATATTGGAGCCATATTGCCTAGGGTCTTTAGCCTTAGCAAAAGCCTGCTGCACCTATGGACTGTCAGTAATAAACTTAACCTGATGTCATGATTGGTGTGAGTTACTGAACTGCCGGGGTTTGACATATTTCTAAGACTCCTTTATCCTTAATGGACTACCCACCTCTGAAACAATGCCAAAGGAAGAGAAAGTCAAATCTAAGGACATCCAAACAGATCCTGTGGAGCAGGAGACCCCAAAACCGGAGGGCCTCCGCTCGTTCCCCCAGGGTTGATAATCAGGAGATGGGAGAGAGCCTCTGGGAGCCTACCTAGACTGGGCCTGCTCGGCATGAGGAAAATCCTGTACCCTTCCCGTTCATTGGCACTACATGGAGTGTTTCAAACCTGGGGGTTGGACAAGGAGGCGAAGGACACGGCCCACTCCCAATGGCAGTGGAGGTCAGACAGGACACCTGACTGGATGCAGGAGGCAATGCTCTCACAAAGCCAGCAAATCCAGGAGGAGATGCTCACCATGCATGACTTCTTCATGCAAGAGCTGAAATGTCTCACCTGTCAGCTACAGGACTTGGCTGTTCAGATAGCTGGAGCACCACCTGCACTACCCCCTCCTGTGGTTCCCCCACCTCCCCCAGCCGAACCCCCGGGACGGGGGGTTCCGGAAATCCCAGTGGAAGGAGAAGCACCCCCACCGCTGCAAGTGCGACTGGAAGAACCACCCAAGACTCTGTTCATCCTGGGGGGACCCAAGGGGAGGGAGGCCCGCTTCGATGGAGACCCGGCAAAGTTGGGCTACTTCATGGTGCTTATACGTGGCCACCTCAGGGTCTGGGTGAATAACTTCCCCACTGAAGAACGTGATTTACATAGGGGGATGTCTGGAGGGAGCTGCAGCTGACTGGTTTGTTACTCTGTATGAAGTGCAGTCCCCAGCGCTAGAATCCTCGCAAAACCTGCTATGGCCTTGAGTGTACAGTTCGAAGACCCCCTACAAGAGACCAATACAATCTCAGCCCTGCAGGATCTTTGCCAAAGAACTGTCAGTACATGAGTACACCACAGAGTTCCGTCTGTTGAATTCCAAAGTCCACCAGTGGGACGATGGGTCCAGGATTGAGCAATTAAAGAGGCGGTTTAACCCCCCTCAAACTCATAAACAACTACAGAGTTTCCTTGGTTTTACAAATTTTTTCGGAGGATTTATAAACAATTTTCCACAGTGGCTCTCCCCCTCACAGAACTATTGAAAACTAAGGAGAAGGGGCCCCAAGCATGCAAGCCTAGTGCTCGACTTGAGTGGTCACCAGCTTGTCAACAGGCATTTGAGAGGCTGAAGCAGCTATTCACTTCAGAGCCCATGTTTGTCCACCCTAACAAAAGTAAACAGTTCGTAGTACAATGTGACGCAAGCAACGTGGCCTGGGCAGCCGTCCTCCTCCAGGAGCGGAGGATGGCAAACTCCACCTGTGTGCATATCTGTCTCAAAAGTTCTCTGCCTCTGAGCATAATTGGTCAGTATGGGACAAGGAGGCCTCTGCAATAAAACTAGCGTTAGAAAAATGGCACCATTATTTGGAGGGAGCCTGTGTGCCTTTCGAACTGTGGACTAACCACAAAAACCTAGCCACTCTTGTGGTGTCCAGAAAGTTAATGAACAAACAAGTACACTGGGCCGGGCTCTTCCACAAATTTAAATTCTGGTTGGGGCATATCCCCGGAAAACAAAATTTATTAGCGGACGTATTGTCCCGCCTCCTGCAGCATGAAAGCAAGAGGGAAGTAATCATTGACTCACTCTTCTCCCGCTCCCACCTAAGTGCCCTCATCATTACTCAGCGCTAAGCACAACAACAGAGAGAGGAGGGGCATGACCCACCTTTTCTGACATCTCTCCGCGAGGCGGTACTTAAGCAATATCCGGATGTCTCCATGGAACTAAGTCTTTTGCGGGATGGACTGTGGTACAAAGAAGAGAAATTGTATGTCCCGGAACCCCTTAGGGAAGTGGTTCTGCAATGATCACACAATTCCAAGCTGGGGGTGGTGGTGGTGCAATTTAGATTTGTAAAGACTATGCACCTCATCCAAAGGCAATTTTGGTGGCCAGGTCTGTGATGGGATGTCTCACAATATGCAGCCACTTGCCCTACATGCCTAATGGCCAAGAAGAGGAAGCGCAAAATGCCCGAGGAATTACAATCGCTGGCTATGGCCACTCGACTCTGGGAATGTATTTCCATGGGTTTCATTACTGACCTGCCTCCTTCCCAAGGAAAGTCAGTAATCTGGGTGATTGTAGACACTTTCCCCAAGCAAGCTCATTTCATCCCGTGTTAACAAATACCCATGGCAAAAAAACTAGCCCAATTGTTCCTACAATACATCTTCTGCCTACACGGATTCCCTAATAAAGTCATATCCAATTTTGGGGGGCAATTTATTGCCAAATTCTGGACACAGCTATATCAATTAACTAACATTGAGCAAGGACTGAGCTCCGCTTATCACCCACAGACGGCCAGACGGAACGCACTAATTCTACCTTAGAACAATTCCTGAGGTCTTTATTTCTTTCCAACAAGATAATTGGGTGTCCCTACTCCCATTTGCAGAATACGCTTATAACAACAGTGTACACAGCGCTACCGACTCTTCCCCATTTCTCATTGCACATGGATTTGAGGGAAAGCCCTTTCCGGAACTCCCATCACCGCAATCCTCTCCCCCTGACTTCACTCAATGGTGGCAGAACATTATAGCAGCTTGGTCCACTATTAAAACACAACTTGAAAGAGCCAAACAATCCTACAAAACCCAATTTGATAAAAACCATTCCAAACTTTGGGATTTACAAGTGGGAGATACGGAATATATTTCTACAAAGTAGAAACGGTATATATTTCTACCAAACTTCCAGAAGTCCAAAAAATTGGGACTGAAATATCTGTGTCCGTTTCATGTAAAACAGGTGATTAACAATGTAATTGTTCAACTTGAATTGCCCAAATTCTTACGGAATGTTCACCCTTGTTTTCATGCTAGCTTGCTAGCCCCAGATGCAACCTCCGCCTCCTACACTAGTATGGGGTCAGATACATCATGAGGTCGATGCCATTCCCTACTCCAGGTGGAAACACGGAAAACTCTATTTAATAAAGTGGACTCATTTTCCTATCAGCCAAGCCAAATTAGTTGCTTTAAAAGACACCCAATGCCTCCGCCTTATTAAAGGTTTTCACAAATGCTTCCTGACAAACCGGGGGGAGGGCATCTTAAGAGGGGCAGAATGTCAAGTGCCTTGCCATGATTTAGTTTTGATATGCTGAGTATACTGAACAGGATATGTAACCTGGTATTGTTCATGTTGCTTTGCTTCCCCCATGCTTCTCTTGCTGCTATCTGTGTAACATATTATAGAAGACACTCTACCAGCTTGAGACAACACCTCAAGACTGTTGCTAAAGCAAGAGCGATAACCACCTAAATTCCCAGGACATTGGTAAGGAGGGGGCGCTCTCCCGCCAAATATCCCCACCAAGCTCTCCCGCTTTCAATTGAATATGTAACGGTTTTACAGTGCGTATATATTGGCGCCATATTGTCTGGGGTCTTTAGTCTTAGCAAAAGCCTGCTGTACCTAAGGACTGTCAGTAATAAACTTAACCTGATCTCATGATTGATGTGAGCTACTGAACTGCTGGGGTTTTGACACTGAGTACCATGCAGGTATTATTTTCATTTGAAAAATTCTGAGATGACCTGTTCACAGATCTAGGTATATAACTTCTGGTCTGCGACTAGAAAAATTGCATCCTTTCTACATAAGGAAGTTTTTGTCAATATGTCCTGGAAAAGTATTTTGTCAAGCTGTTCACTTTTTCTTAGATGTCCAGTAGCTGTCTTTGTGCCCCATGATGAAACAAACCTTCAGAGAATGAAGGAAGAGAAGTGTCTATAAATATGTCTCACTGAGGACTGCTTAAAAAGTGCATAGGGAATCACTGAAGAGAAAATAGACATTTGCTTTTACAACACAGATATCTTATTAACATAATAGTGTGTTATCCATTTGATGGATTTGGTGCAATCTGAGATTTATGAGAGAACTAATTGGAAATTCTTCTGAGATCCAGAGCTGTCTTCCTTGGAAAACAAACCTCAGGATGTAAAATTACACAGACTTTCCAGTAGACTGCCACCACTCCTCTTACAGGACTGGGGCCTCAGGAGAGAAAAAGGAGAACCCCCTCCCTAGCCCATACCAGGGTTACTAGCAGCTTGCAGCCCTGCAGGATAGAGCACTTGCAGCCAAAGCTACACAGGCAGTGTTGTGACCAAGAGCATAAAGCACTGAATCCCCAGGATAGCTCTAGTGGGCAAACACAGAGACGTGCTAAAAACAATAAGGCTTTTTATTTAGAAAAAGCAAGCCAAAAGTACATAATTAAGGCAGTGCAGTAAAATTAAAAAAAAAAATGCTAAACATAAAAAGACTAACTAAACACATCACATTGGACAGGCTAGTTTTACCATGTTGTTGTGTCTTGCATTTCAGTCCCTGAATTCCCAACACAGCATGACTACGCGTGCTGAGGTGGGCCACAGGAAACCATGGGTCACCTGACTGTAAGGGACTGAGGTTGACTGCCAATTAAGATCTGTGGTGTGAACTTTAACAGGGCAGGATTGGACTGGGCAGGGGAGAGGGTTGTTCCAGGTGATAGCATATAAGCGGGGACCTGGCCCCGCCATGTTGTCTTTGTAATGTGTTCTACAATCAAGTATGTTGGCTGTTGAACGTCTCCGAACCCAGTACATTACACATGTGGATGGTGGCCTCACATAACAACATTCCAAGCTTGTTCTGGAAGAGTAGCAAGAAGGGCAGCATACCTTCTGCCACACCCCTTCCTAGTGCATCAGACGGTGGGTAATTAAAAGATCCCAACCCTCATGGGCATTCCAGACTGCCCAATAAGAGTTTCTGTCCTATTACCTCGTTAGGGGATGACTCAACATAATTGCTCTGACAGTAGTAATTACCTTTGACAGCAATTACACTGTAACAGCTGTCAAAGCTACAGACCTAAGTCCACACTGACCTAAGCAGCAATTGGGCGTACCTTGCAGGTGGGAAAGCAAAATCAATTTACCTTCCAGCCATGTTCTTGCTGTTGGTAACCTTGCACATATAAATAGGCCACAAAGCCTGATTATTTAGGGATCAAGAAAAGCCAAGGCTAAGAGGATCAAGAAAAGCCAAGGCTAAGAGGCTTTTTCTTGCCAGAAACACCCACCAGTGGCAGTGAGTCAGGATTCACACTTATGGAATAATAAAGGAAGAAGTCATCATAAAGATGTTATGCTGTGGAAAAGATTTGGCTGATGAGATAATCAAGAATGAATGGATGAGGGAAAACCTGCAGGCCTCCTCAGCCCCAAAAAGATGGCCAAGGGAAAGGTAGTATTACTGTAAACAAGAAAGGAAAATGTGAAGTGAACAATGGATAGAGAGCATCATACAGTTGTCAAGAGAGCCTCTTATGTTCTCCTAAATTGATGTAGGATTAGATGATACTATTTGCTATGATATTATGAAAAACTAGATATACCATAACAGCAACTGGTACAAAATTATCATTCATCTAATTATGAACTTCAGACCTCACAGACAAAACTTACATCAAAGAAAAATCAGGTGGTGAGGTGTGTGAGGTTAGAGTGTCAGTTGAGGACTGGGGAGGTTGGGGCTATAATCCGTGTTTCCTGCCTAGTCAATTTTACAGACCTGTTGAAAGCATAAAATGAAACATAAAATGTCCAAAGATCCTAGGAGCAAGAATGGGATAACGTTAAAGTGGATGTTTAATCACAAAGTGAATAGTTTTTGGCTCTCAGTGTATCATGGTGTTGAGGAAAAGCAAGTGAAATTACTCAGATTGAACTGTTCCATGCAAAGGTTTGTGAATTTTTGCATGAACAAGTGATACCCCATTTCTCTATAAGGTCAAGAAATGCACATGTTGACTTCCGGTTTTGGCAGCGCGCTATTGAAAGTGGCTCGGACAAGCAAGTTCATAAAATAGACTTAGAAGAATATGTTAATCAGAATAACCTTAGCAAATTTACAGAACAAAAAAAAAAATTTGAATGAGCCAATAACAATAAGGGAACTTGGAGAGGCAATGACATCTCAAAAGAATGGTAAAACTCCAGGTCCAGACGGATTACCTGCAAAATTTTACAAAGCTTATGAAGAATCCTTACTTTTACCATTTAAACACCTTATTGAAAAGATTCAAGAGGAGGGCCAAATTCCAGTTTCATGGCAAGAAGCTACAATATTTTTGATTCCGAAAGAAGATAATGATTTGAAAGATATTAAAAACTCTCGTACAGTTTCCCTTTTAAATATGGATTACAAAATTTTTGCTGCAATATTGGCACAACGTTTGAAGAAAGTTTTACAATCTATAATACACTATGATCAAGCAGGATTTCTTCCTAAAAGATATTTGAAAGACAATGTCAGAACAGTTTGTAATATTTTGGAATACTATGAGAATCTTCCAGAGAAGCAACTGACTTTAATTTGTTTAGATGCTGAGAAGGCTTTTGACAATGTTCCTTGGCATTTTATGTTACAGCGACTAAAAGACATGGAATGTGGTGAAAACTTTTTGAGAGCGGTAGAAGCAATATATTCCTCACAAAAGGCTAGGGTGACAGTGAATGGCAAACTAACAGATGTAATCAATATTCAAAAAGGTACAAGACAAGGCTGTCCATTGTCCCCTCTACTTTTTATTTTATCTTTAGAGGTATTGAACAATCAAATAAGGGAAGATGCAAGTATAAAGGGAGCTGTGATAAAAGATGAACAATGTAAACGCAGAGCCTTTGCTGACGACTTAGTTTTCATACTAGAACAGCCAATGGACTCAATAGATTATAAATAAAATCAAACAATTTGGCTATTGGGCAGGATTAAAGATTAACTACCACAAAACAAAATTTTTGATAATGAAATTTTTGACAAAGTATATGACGATGGAACAAATTCAATCCTTCTAGCAAAAATCAGGATTTTTGTATGAAAAAAGAAGTCAATATCTAGGTGTTGTTATTTCAAACAGGTGTAGCAACTTAAAAGCAGATAACTATGACAAACTACTTAAAGAAATTAAAATAGATTTGGAAAAATGGCACGATTTGAATTTATCTTTAATGGGAAGAATAGCCTTAATAAAGATGAATATACTACCAAGGTTACTATTTTTGTTTCAAACTATCCCAATACTTTTAAATAGTGGATTTTTTCAAGAGCTAAACAAGATGGTTGCTAAATATGTGCGGCAAGGCAAAAAATCTAGAATTAAACTAAAGACATTGCAGGACTCTAAATTAAGAGCAGGTATGGGCCTTCCAGACTGGCAATTGTATTATAAAGTATCTGCACTTCTTTGGATAAGAGATTGGATATTGTTGAAAGACAAGAGACAATTGTTGTTATGTTTCAAACAATTTTATTAGTAACATATGGTAATAAATTTCAATTTCTTACTAAATTAATAATTACTTTTTTATCTATCCCATATATTACTTTCTACCCACCCCTCCCCCCGTTACTTGACCCCCGCCAGTGTTATATACTTAAAATCTTAATATTAAAGGTACCCTTAATTAATAAGAACCAAAATTAATATCCTTCTCCCTCTTGTACTTAGTCATTATCAAAAATTGTCCAATGTCCTTTTATTTTCCACTCTTTTTCTACGTATCTTCTGAACTTTTTCCACTCCATCTTAAATACTTCTAAATCATAGTCTCTTAAGGTTCTTGTTAACTTGTCCATTTCACTCCATGTCATAACTTTTACAATCCAATCCCATTTCTCTGGTATTTTTTCTTGCTTCCACAACTGCACATACAATGTCCTAGCAGCTGAAAGGAAGTACCAGATTAAAGTTCTATCTTCTTTTGGAATTTTTTCCATTTGTAATCCCAACAGAAAAGTCTCTTCAACTTTGTTAAATTCGTATCCCAAGATCTTAGAAATCTCTTGTTGAATCATCTGCCAATACTTTTTCGTTCTTTCACAAGTCCACCACATATGGTAGAAAGAACCTTCATGTTTTTTACATTTCCAACATCTATCTGGCATCTTATTGTTCATCTTTGCCAACTTTTTAGGAGTCATATACCATCTGAATATCATCTTAAAACAATTTTCTTTAATACTCTGACATGTTGAGAGTTTCATAGAGTTCTTTCACAAACATTCCCATGTGTCCATCCGTATTTCTTTATTTATATTAATTGCCCACTTAATCATTTGAGATTTCACTACTTCATCTTCTGTAGACCATTTTAAAAGTAACTTACAGATTTTTGAAATTAATTTTTCATTATCTCCAAGCAGAACTTTTTCCATTTCTGTTTGTTCTCATCTTATTCCTTCAGTTTCAACATCGCTTTCCACCAAACTTTTTATTTATTGCATTTGAAACCAATCATATTTATTATTCAACTCTTCAGCAGTTTTCAATTCTATTTTACCGCTTTATATTTTTAGTAATTGGTTATATGACATCCTTTTTTTCTCTCCTGTCTCAGCTGTTATTCTTATTACTTCTGCTGGCACTATCCATAGTGGTTTTCTCTCATCGCCATATTTCTTGTACTTCATCCATATATTTAGTAGATTATTTCTTATATAATGGTGAGAAAAAAACCCATCCGACTTTTTCTTTCTATAGTACATATAAGTGTGCCAGCCGAATTTATTTCCATGACCTTCCAACGTTAAAAGTTTTTTATTCAACAGCATCACCCAATCTTTTATCCACACTAGACAAACTGCTTCATGATATAATCTTAAATCTGGTAGTTGAAATCCTCCTTTTTCTTTAGCATCTGTTAAAACTTTCATTTTAATCCTTGTTTTTTTCCCGGCCCATACAAATTCTGAAATCTTTCTTTGCCATTTATTAAATTGTTTACTGTCTTTCACAATTGGAATAGTTTGAAACAAATACATTATTCTTGGCAAAATGTTCATCTTAATTGCAGCTATTCTACCAAGCAGTGACAAATTAAGCTTGTTCCATTTTATCATATCTTCGTCCATTTTATGCTATAACTTTTCATAATTGTTTATACAGATCAATATTCTTCATTGTTATTACTTTAGGGGTAACTTCACATCCCGTTAATCTCTGCAATTCCTTTTGTTTACTGATTTGCATATTTCTCACAAAATTTTTGGCTTTTCTTTATTAACATAAAGTCCTGCCAATTCTCCAAAATCTTGTATTTTGGCTAACAACAAAGGTGTTACTTGTGTAGGATTTTCATTTATAAACATTATATCATCTGCAAATGCTCTATATCTATAAGAAAATCCTTTAATTCTCATTCCTTCAATTTCTTCATCATCTTGTATTTGCATCAATAAGATTTCAAGAATCATTATAAACAACGATGGTGAAAGCGGACACCCTTGCCTTGTACCTTTGCTGATTATCATTTCTTCTGTAAGATCTGCATTTATACATAAACTTGCACATTGTTCAGTATAAACTGCTTTTATCATTCTTATAAAGTTTTCCCCCAACTTTATTTTCTTCATTACTGCAAACATACCCAATTCAAATTATCAAAAGCTTTCTCTGCATCCGCAAAGAATAATGCAACTTCCTTATCTGGATGTCTTTCATAGTATTCTACAATATTTACAACAGTTCTAATATTGTCCCTTATTTGCCTTTCAGGGAGAAAACCCGCTTGGTCTTCCTTTATAAAGTTTATTAGATATTGTTTAAGCCGTTCTGCTAAGATTCTTGTGTATATCTTATAATCATTGTTTAATAATGAGATTGGTCTATAGTTCTTTACATTAGTGACATCTCTATCTTCCTTTGGAATCAAAGAAATTACTGCTTCCTTCCATGTATTTGGTATTTTCCCATTTATTCTTATCACATTCATTAATTTTTGAAGTTTCAGTATTAATTCTTCTTTAAACTTTTTAAATTTTTTTGCCATAAATCCATCTGGTCCAGGTGCCTTTCCAATTTTCATTGCATTAACCGCTACTTCAATTTCTATTTTTTCAATTGGATCATTCAAAACTTTTTCCATATAATCAGTTAAGGGTGCTATTTTATTCTTCTGCAAATACGCTTCCATCTTTTCCTTCTTTACTTTAACACCTTTAAATAGTTTAGCATAATATTTAAAAAATTCTCTCTTTATTGCTTCTTGATCTACCATCTCTCTTCCATCTGCCACAATTTTATTAATAATTTTACTTCCTCTCTTTTTCTTCAATTGCCAGGCCAAATATTTTCCAGGTTTATTTGCTCCCTCGAAAGATTTCTGTTTTAATTTTTTCAAATTCCATTCCAATTCTTTATTTAACAGATGTCTCACTTGTGCTTGCAATATTGTAATCTCCCTTATAATTTTCTTTTTTCCTGGCCTTTTCCTTAATTCACCTTCTTTTTTCTTAATTTCATTTTGAATGTCCAACATCTGTTTATCTTTCGTTCTCTTGTCTTTATTATTCAATGTTATTAGTAATCCTCTCATTACTGCCTTGTAGGCATCCCATACCATCTGAAATTCTATATCCTCTCTGTCATTTACTTGGAAGTTCGCTTTGGTTTCATTTTCTAGAGATGTCACTATTTCTTTATTTTGTAGTAAATCTTGATTTAATCTCAATCTTCTTGACTTTTTTTTGACAGTTTTGTAATCCACATTATTGGGTTATGATCAGCTCCTATTTTAGGTAATTATTTTCTTTGTTATAAGTCCTAAATCTTTAGTACCCCACAACATGTCAATTCTAGAGAAAGAGCTATGTCTAGCTGAAAAGAAGGTATAGTCCTGTACTTCAGGATTAAACTTCCTCCATATATCTTCCAAACTCTCCTGTTTAACCAGTTCAAAAAAAGACTTTGGCAATTTCCCTTCTTTATCATTTTTTTCTTCTTCCCAGATCTATCTATCGTATTCTGAATTGTTCCATTAAAGGCCCCCCTCAATAAAATTTGCTCATAGATCACTTCATCAAGATGTTGTGTAATATTTTTAAAGAAAATGTCTTTAGCACCATTTGGAGCATAAAGTCCCAACAACAACTTTTTTTGGCATTCAAAGTAATTTCTACTGCTATTTATCTTCCATCTTTATCTTTAAATACCAATTTCGGGTCTAATTCTTGTTTAATATAAAAGACTACTCCTCTCTTCTTCTGTTCAGCCAATGTAAAAAATTCTAGTCCTAATTGTTTATTCCATAGAAATTTATAATCCTTTTGTCTAATATGCACTTCTTGTAAACATACTATATTAAAATTTTGTTTTTTTTTATCCAATGAAATGTTGCCTTTCTTTTTTATGGTGAATTTAGTCCATTTACATTCCAAGATATCAATTTGTAATCCATCATGGTGCAAATTCTTTATTTTCTTCATAAAATCTATGCAGTTCCTGTGTATTTGTGATTGTAATCCTTTTCCCTTGAAGTTCAAAGCTCAAACCTTCAGGTATTATCCATCTATACCTCATTCCATTGTCACGTAGCTTTTTTGTCAATTTTTTATATGCCTCTCTGTCAGTTAGCACTTTTCTTGGCAGTTCTTTCATAATTCTTACTCTACTGCCTCCCACTGTCAATGACTTTTCAAAGTTTTTATTCATGATCTTTCCCACCATTTCTTTTGTCATAAATCTTATGACCACATCTCTTGGCAGATTGTTCTTTTTTGCATAGAGTGAATTTACTCTATACATATAGTCATACACATTTCTATTCCCTTCAGGAACTTCCTCCAAACATTCTGCAATTATTTTTATTATGTATTCTTTCAGGTTCTTTCAGATGATTCTTCATCTTCAGGTACACCTCTCAGACAGATCTGAGTTTCCATCAGTTTGCAGTCATGAATTGTCACTTTTTCTTGTAATTTTAACAAGGTGGAGTCATGTGTTTTCACTCTCTCTTCCACTTCTTGTACTTTCTTTGTTATTACCAGTGTCATTTCTGAGATTCTCTATTTCTTTTTTTAATTCTTTCTTTGAGTCCTCAATATCCTTTCTTATTTCTCTTTTAGAGGCAGTTATCATTTCTTTCACCCCCTTCATTATCCTAGCTTCCATTGCATCTAATTGGGCTTGCATTTTCTCTATTGAAGCAGACCTAGCACAAGTTTGTTTTGGGTCTGACATGTAAAAAAAAATCAAAAATGTTGATCTCACCAGATTAAATTTGATAAAGTGAAGTTTGCCCTTTCCAATGCACCCAATTTCGCTGTCCTCTGAGCTTCCCAGGCTCAGATATTAATGTTTAAAGTTTTTATTTCTCCCAAAATGGCGGTCACAACTTTTGCTTCACTTTAAAAAAAAAAATTCTTTTTTCCCTTTTACCAGTTCAAATCTTCTTATCTACTATCCAACAGTAGTAATTTTTAATTGCCAAATCTGTTAACTCCACCAATTTTTAATGTCCCAATAATTTTAAAAACGATGTTAAAACTTAGTCCTCCCAACAACAATGGCCACCGATGTTTCTCTCTGGTATTATAATCCTAAAGTAGGCTGTTTACTTCATTGACTTCCTTCTTCTTCCTCCTCCAATATTTCCTGCTTTTCTTGCCTTCAAATCTCGTTTCACTGGTAGAGAAATCTCACGATATCTGATGTATTTCCTGTGTTGACTGTGAATGCTGCAGATCTGTGACGATGGGGCTGCCTCCTCAACCACAGATAGACAAACCATAAATTCCTTTCTTCTTTTAAAACTGTCTTTTAAGTTTACAAATTTCAAATTTAGCCCCTTATCTTCTTCTCCTTTCAAGCTTTCAGTATTTCCAACTCCCACCTTTTACTTTTGTTTTGTTTAACTTTAATTAGTTCCGGAATGAAGAGATAGCAATCAGTACCTTTTTTCCATAGTTTATCCAAATCAACACCAGTCCTTTGTAGATTAGATGTTTAAAATTGTAAAATAAGGTTTGGATCCTGTCGAGTTTATGCCAAATTGATGACCCTGGAAACTTCTGCAGACGATGAATATGCAACTTCTCTCTGGAGATCCCTCAAAGGAGCCCCCCCCCCTCGGACTCCCTTTCAGCCAAGGTAAGTCTCCTCAAAGTATCTGTGCATATCTTGGACAATTCTCTAGCTGATAAATATAGGCAGAAGGCATTAATTTGCCTTTTACTACCCTGAACAGAAGTACCAGCCTGCCCCCATTAGGGAAGGCAACTCAGCTCACCATTTTCCAACCCCAGAAGTCCCGAGACAATTGTTGTTAGAAGGACATGACTTGACTATGGAATGGCATGCATATTTCTGGTATCAAAGACTTGAAGGCCACGCCTATTTTAAGAATCACTGGTTTCAAAAATCCTTGTACCATACGTGGTCATGGTTAAAGACTAGAATTTACCAAAAAAGGGGCAGGGTGTACCAAAAAATGGTATTTTGTCACCTTAGATAAAGTAATATGTTTCTGTACGCTTCTTTTGCATATTGGTATCATCTACAAGCCAGTGTAACATCCATTAATCTATAGCTAGGGGCAGGCTAGCCCTTACATCCACCAGGCAATTTTCCAGTGGGCCGCTACCTTGACTGGCAGCTGGCAAGCCCCGCGATTCCCAATAATGGCAAGCCTCGAGATTCCCAATAATTAAGTCTTTTGTTTTGTTTCAAATAGACTGATTTATTTAGGAATTCAAAGGTACTCCAAGGAACATGGTCCTTGGAAATACTGAGATATCAGAGGTTACATGCTTACTATTTAGGGTATCATAAACCGTTACAAAAAAGCACTTCATTCAAATCTAAGGTTCAAAAGTTACAGCAGCAACTATCATTTCACTACAAAAACGTTCTCACACTACATTGCGAACTGATAAGGGAGCCTGTGAATTTTAGGGAGTGCATCCTTGAAACACACCAGGCTTTTCCACTACCATAAACATTCTTCTGCCAGATGGTGATGCCTACATGTTCTCTAGGTTGTAAATAATGGGGAAAGTCCAGAGTATTAACCTGACATTTGGCCAGCCATTTTTTTAATAAAATAATGGGCTTGACAACTTCCCCTGTGGTGTTACAAGTGCCACTGGAGCCATTCAGCTCAGCTTGTTCTTGGACTGCTTTAACATCCCAACCCATGCCTCCTTACCACTTTATAATGTCAATAATTGTATAGGACAGAAATGGCACCCATACACACAGGCCTTCTCATACAGATTAACCAAACAGTTACATATCAGCACATTTCACACAGAAGAAAATATACGAAGCACAACAATGTCCTTCTTCATGTAAACAGTACAGCACAGATGGCTGAGCAGGAGAATATCTTTTTACTCCATATTTACAGCAAAAGCCAAGGGGTGTTCTACCTACACTTCGTGTGTGGTCAGTATAAACCGAGCCGAAAAGATACCCAATAAACACCTTATCACTATTTATTGGGTATTTTCTCAGCTGATCATGGAGGGGGCTAGTGATTTGTCTATCTAAAAATGGCCACCCTGAAAAATCCTGAAAATATTAGGGATTTTTTAGGATCACAGGATAGTTGAAATTCTGAGTAAACCTGCCACTTCAAGAAGGCATTTAAAGTGACTGCAAGCGCTTTAAATGCCTTTGACGTTCACTTCTGGCTTGCAAAAAGCATTTAAAGGGTCCACTATCCCTTTAAATTCTCTCCCCCTCCTTGAAACAATAGAGATTGGATCAGATCTGTTGAGCAGTCCAGCTTAAACCAGACTGCCCGACAGAGCCTGTGGGGAGAACTCTTCCAACAGGATCAGCTCCAGGGCTGACTCTGTTGAGCAGTCCAGTCTAAAGAAGAAAAAGAAGACTGCAGATTTATACCCTGCCCTTCTTACAGAATCAGAGACTCAAAGCGGCTTACAATCTCCCACATCAGGGGTGGCAAATGGTAGCTCTCCAGATGTTTTTTGCCTACAACTCCCATCAGCCCCAGCTAGCATGGCCAGTGGATTGGGCTGATGGGAGTTGTAGGGAAAAACATCTGGAAAGCTACCATTGGCCACCCCTGTCCTACATCTTCTCCCCCCACAATAGACATCCTGTGAGGTGGGTGGGGCTGAGAGGGCTCTCACAGCAGCTGCCCTTTCAAGGACAAGGGCTATGGCTGACCCAAGGCCATGCCAGCAGGTGCAAGTGGAGGAGTGGGAAATCAAACCCAGTTCTCCCAGATAGGAGTCTGCACATTTAACCACTACACCAAACTGGGCTGCCCAACAGAGCCTGTGCAGAGAAGCCTCAACTGGGTCTGGCTCATTCTTTGCAGCTTAGTTTCAATCAAGCTGCAAAGAGGAGTCAGTCAACTATCAGCTGAGGCTGTGGGAAGTGACAGCACTGCATGCCTCAGCTGGGGCTGGCTCCTCTTTGCAGCTTGGTTTCAACTGAACTGCAAAAAGGAGCCAGCCCAAAGTTTTGCAAAACATGGAGGGAAAAAAAATCCTTTTTTCCTCCATGCCTTTTGCAAGCCACACTGCAAGTGTACTCCAAAGCATAAAATTCACCTGGGAGGTAGACGTGGAATTCACTCATGGTGTGGCTCAAAAAAGGCATTTAGAAGGACTGTGCCACCTTCTTCAGGAGCCCATAGAATTGGACACCCTGGCCCAATCTTTTTGAAACCTGGGGGTGTCTTTTGAGGAGAGGCTCTAGCAGCTATGCTGCAAATTTGGTGCCTCTGCCTCAAGAACAGTCTCCCCTGATCCCCAGATACTTCTGGATTGATTCTCCATTACAGCCTATGGGGACCATTGACTATAATGGTCCTCATAGCATAAAATTGAGCCAAAAAATTTGCCAAGCCCAAATGGTTCCCAAATCCCATTACCATGCTGACACTGGGTTTGGGGAATATTGGGAAATATTGATATTTTTGGGGTTCAATATGCCCAAACCTGAAAAAAACCCCTATTTTTTTTTACACCCCTACCCTACACATATGTATGGAACTGAACTCCAATAAGGATACTTCTTGCCTCAGGTCACTTCACTGATTCTGACCAGTTTTTGTCTTTCTCTACACAAGGCTTTAGCTGTGTTTTCCTTTCATGCTTTTGTTGTTGCTGTTGTTCCTCACATTTGCTCTTTTTTCTTAGCATTGTCCTATGTTTTTATTTTTCTTAGTTCATGCTTCTATGTTCTCCCACTATACTCACAACAATGCTATGAGGTGGATTCTAGGGTTATCAACCTCCAGATGGTGTCTGGAGATCTCAGATTTCATCTGTTCTCCAGAATACAGTGATCAGTTCCCCTGGAGAAAATGGCTACTTCGGAGGATGGACTGTTTGGTGTTATACCCTGCTGATGTCTCTCACATCCTCAGACCTTGCTTTCTCCAGGCTCCATCTCCTAATCTTCAGAAATTTCTCACCGCTAGAACTCAGTTGGTCTGAAGAGAATGAGTTACCTAGCGAGCTTCATGTCGAGTGGTTTCTCTGTCCTTTCCCAGCACTCTACCAAAGATGGTAGGGTGAGAAAGTCCTTTGATTCTCCTACCACTTGCCAAGTTAGTAAGGGATGTCTGTAATCCATCACATCTCTCTTTCCTTCATCTTCCAGGTCAGAATTATGCATCCTTCTTAGCCATTCCTGGCTTCCAAACATTGCGAAGGCTGTTGGCATAGCTTGACTTGGCCATAAATATTAAAGAGGATGAGCTAGACCAGGGTTTTTTTTCTGGATAAAGACGTCCCAGAACTCTCAAGAGGGAAATGAAGGAGAAACACACAGGTGCCCTTCATGAACTTTTAAACATTTTTTGAGAAATTTGTTTCCATGAAGAGGGTTCAGAACTCCATTCCAACAAATTTGCACAGAAAAAAAGTCCTGGGGCAGATGATAACACTAGGCCAAAGCATCAGTATTGCACTGGATGCCATCCTGAAATGTGATACCACTGTTGTATAGTGTCTATTTTCTTCTGGAGCAGCCCTACAAATTCCTTTTAAATGAATAGACAAGGGCTATACATTGCCAGGCCAATCCACATCCCAGTTAAGCAAAGAAAATTTGGATTTAACCCTGCATTGACTCTGGCAAGCATTTCCACTTAGTTATTCCACCAATGTGCCAATTTTATAGTGTACATGAAGAGATTTTCTTAGTGGCTGTCCCACAGGTCAGAAACGTCTTTCCTCTGGACACTCACCAGCACTTGAGCACTTATTAGAAGTTTTGCAATACCTTCTTATTTGGGCAGGCTTCAGAAGAATTAAGCCTTTTGGGGATTTTGTAGAGGTGAAGCAACTTTAGACTGTAGCCATCAATATCAACACTATAAAATAATGTAGGTAGAAACATAGGCTGGAAACAGAAAGACTTTGTGAATCTTTTGAATGAGAATTGCAAATTGATGTATATGCTACTGACAATCAGCCATTTCATAGGCTAAATTTCCACGGTCTTGCCCATATTTCACCTGCTGCAAACATTACCACAGATCTGCATAGATGCTCCTATTTCAGATTCCAACTAATTTTGCATCTAGAACAGCAATAACCCTTTAAGATGCATCTGTGTTATGTGATCAAGATCTAGTTACCTTTGGGTCTTCCATGGGTGGGTCTTCGTTTTTAAAAATAAATATTGGCCTAGCTCACCATGTACACGAGACTTCAGATGCTATGGAAAACGTTAGACAAAAATAATGTCTGTCCCAGTTGCCAGCTTCCCAATGAAATCATCTGACTGAAACCTGAACAAATAGGTGAATTTATGACTGTCACTTAATGGTTTATTGAGAAATTAAATTCTATAATCCTGATAATTCTGATAGGTAAGATTTCTTTTTTTGGGGGGGAGGGGGGTCCACGTCAGAGATTTAGGAATAATATCATAGGCAGAAATGTAGCCTTGAAACTTTTGCAAAATGCAATTAAAAACATACATAATTACCAGCGAAGTCACTTGGCAAGAGAATGCGCACTGGCACTGCTTTGGGAGCCTGCACTTGATTTCCTATGAAAATTAATCGGCTATCAAACAATCTTCAGCCGCTGAGGATGATTATAAAAAGGGAAGAAAATGCCCTTTGTGTAGGTGAAATGTGTCGTGGACTGTCATCGTAATATACCTCAGTGAAATGAAGGTTAATTCTGATGTACAACCTGCATGACAGTCATTATCAGTGAATCATGAAAATAAATTAAGCTACTGAAATAGATACGTTCTCCTCTCGTACACAGTGGGTATCCTGTGAGGAATGGACAGATGAACTTTACGGATTATTATTGGAAAATAGTGTGGAATTCAATTAATACACCTAAAGACACTTTTATAGAGGGCAGTCATAATTTAAATGACAGCAGGAAGTAATTTTGCTGGATATAAGTCAAATTTCCAGAATTTCATGTTCCACATTATTAATTTAAAAACATCTTTTTTAAAAAGGAAGAAACCTTGCGCTGGTTCCTAAAAGAAGACGACCCTTTTGTTTAAAGTTTCCTTAAACTGAAATAATTCTACATAACTATTCTGGCCTTTTCATTGCAAAATTAAGTCTCCTTCCTCATTGAGAATTAGAATGAACCAGGGGATGTGTCCCTTAAAGATTCCCTGTGTTTTTCTGTATTTAATGCCTCCAGGTTCCTTCCCGATAATGAAATTGGTTCTCTAAATTTGCTCTGAAAAGCAAATAGATGATAATTTTTTTATGTGGAAATTCTGGGAAGAAAATAAATTGAGGCACTAAGAATAGAGTAAATGGCAACCTTCAACAAGAAAGGTTAGATTTAATCCAAGCAGGCATCTGACAAGTTGCTGCACACGTTGAATCCATATCAGTGTGACCCTACCACAGACCTCCTTTATCCATTAATCTACACTTCTTTTAGCAGGGAGTTGAATTAGCTCACTGTCAGGGCATTGCTTGCTGATTAGCGTACATCATTCTATAGAGCAGGAAGAGAAGAATCACCCTCCTTCGTTTAACTTGACTGTCCTACAAAATGGTGCTAATTTCCCCTCCCCCATTTCCCAAAAGCAACAAGTTCATATTTAGAATACTCATTGCAGTACTGCCCTCTATATTTATATTGAAGAGAATCTATCCACCTTTGATGGGCCTTCAGAAAAGAGGGATTTTTTTTCCTGAAAAGAAAAAAAAATTGGCCAAGAAGCTAGACACAGTAATAGGATGCACACTTAAGAAAGTAGCTTTTGAATTAAATGGACAAGCTTAAGCTGTTTGCATTAGCATTCTTCTATTGTAATCTCCTAACAAAAACCAAAGCAAAGATATATTTATTGTGACACAGTGAATGACAGTGGTTTAAATTATTCCCTATTGTTTACTTCAAAGCAAGGTTAGTGAAAGGTTGAGGGCTTTTTATTTCTCCTTTTTGCCTTCTTTTTTTTTGATGGAACACATTTTAAAAATATTATAAGCTTCATCTGTGCGCTAGCCTGCTCTTTATTGAAAGGGCATGTTTTAAAATTGTGCCAAGGGAAACAGCAATATTGGGGAGAAAAGGAGGGGGGAAGGTAGGGAGGTAATTAAGTAATGCTGAAATACATTCGCCAACCAAGATTATTTGAATGGAGAAAATAGACACATTTTAAGTTTGTATTTAGGTAATTCCTAAAATATAAAATAAATATACACTAGGGGGGGGGGGAATGTATTTTTGGAAAGAGATGCATGCTAAATAAATTGAAGTAAAACTACTGTATAATGTTTGAACAGATCTCACATGTGCTTTCTAATCCGTTTCATATTGTAGCTTGTGTTGCTAATCGCAACATTTCATAGATATTTTTAAATGTTCTCAACCGAAAGAAATGGGTGACCTCTAAAAGTCACCAGTTAGATAATAAACTTTACACGTCAAACCCAAGTATAATGAAGAATTTAAAATCCATTTCATCTTTGCCTGACAAAATGGAAATATGATTTATTTAGATCAACAAATGTTAAAGGCATATGATTAGAAGTGCCCTAAGGCTGCAGTGTGTTAACTCCTTATCCAGGTAAAGTTTTTTTTTAAGTGCATGCCTAAATAAGGGCACCTGTAGAAAACTTTACATGCATAAATTATTATTATTATTATTTTTTAAAATCTAAATCTAAAAATAAATGAAATTATTCCCTGAAGAAAGGTTGAAACGCTTGGGACTCTTTAGCTTGGAGAAACGTCGACTGCGGGGTGACATGATAGAGGTTTACAAGGTAATGCATGGGATGGAGAAAGTAGAGAAAGAAGTACTTTTCTCCCTTTCTCACAATACAAGAACTCGTGGGCATTCGATGAAATTGCTGAGCAGACAGGTTAAAACGGATAAAAGGAAGTATTTCTTCACCCAAAGGGTGATTAACATGTGGAATTCACTGCCACAGGAGGTGGTGGCGGCCACAAGTATAGCCACCTTCAAGAGGGGTTTAGATAAAAATATGGAGCACAGGTCCATCAGTGGCTATTAGCCACAGTGTGTGTTTATATATAAATTTTTTTGCCACTGTGTGACACAGAGTATTGGACTGGATGGGCCGTTGGCCTGATCCAACATGGCTTCTCTTATGTTCTTATGCAGTATAACCATGATCCAGCAACAGGAGTCATGTGTGATAGACACAGCATGTTATAGTTCACTGTTTCCCCCTTTCCAACTTCATGATTTTTCCCACCTGCTGACTTTCTAAAACACTTTACAGTTTTAAGAATTATATTGTGGATCAGACCAAATTCTATCCAGTACATTTTTGTTCTAACTGTAGCCTGCTCAACAGTAGCCCTGCTCCTTCATTCCCTGAATCCACTAATCAATAGAAAGTCCCTGAACACAGATGATAACATCATTGTGGCTATGCATAGGACCTGTCAATAGATGTCTCCTCAATCAATTAGATATGCTGTCGATTTCAATATAAATTGAAAATTGTATGGTACCATGTTCTCGTACAGCGTCTAGTCTTTTGATTATTTTCATATATATGAAAGAGACATATCAGAAGGGACATGCCTGCACCCTGCAGCTGTAGTTCAATGGGATTGGCCAGATGGGTTTGTCGAGGATAGGAATGGAACTGAGGGTAGTGTAAACATTATGTTGCTCATATCATATCGACCAAGTTGGTCACAATATAGATCTGGGCAGTAGGTTCTTATTTCAGTATTTGCCATCAGGTATCTCAGGAATGGATGGCCCAGGTTAACCCAGTCTAATTAGAAGCTAAGCAGGGTTGGCTGTGGTTAGTACTTGGATGGAGGTCACCAAAGAAATCCAGGGTTGCCACACAGATGCAAGCAATGGCAAACCACCTTTGTTCATCTCTTGCCTTGAAAACCTTATGTGATCACCGTAAGTTGATTGTGATTTGACAGATGCCACCTCAAGACTTCTGTGTCTGTTTAATAAGATTGCCGAGATATCAGCATCCTGGGTGCTAATCTACATTCAGTATGCATTTAGTGTTTCATTTAGACCAGGGGTGGCCAACGGTAGCTCTCCAGATGTTTTTTGCCTACAACTCCCATCAGCCCCAGCCATTGGCCATGCTGGCTGGGGCTGATGGGAGTTGTAGGCAAAAAAACATCTGGAGAGCTACCGTTGGCCATCCCTGACTTAGACATTTGCTCTATCACTTTAAATGAAGAAAAAGTGTATGATTATAGCAAACGTGATACAGGTTACATCTACAATGCCAATTACAGATGGACTGGTCATGTCATATATGAATATCAAGGATTTTGTGGCAAATATGTTCAACAGTCAAATAGTTCAGCCGATCATGTCCAACTGTAACAGTTATGCACGAGCTGGTTTGTTTCATTTGGCACCCAGTGACTTGAATGTCTTCTGAGCAGCCCTGCCCTGGTTTTTTTGCAGAGCTATTCACATGCAAAACACATTTGCAATCCATCAACCTATGTGAGAACATGCATGGATGAAAGTTGATTGTGTTGTACAGTACTGTTTGGAAGATATACACTACAGCAGCCTGCCAAACAGTTACAAAACAGTCAACAGATGCACAGTCCATTAAAAAAAATCAGATGCCTGATTGAGATTGGTGAACAGGACATGAGCTGAATCAGCAAGTATTCAAGTATTCCTACTGGCAAGATAACAGATGGATGATGCAATTGCGTGTGGGTGTGTTTGGTCAGCGATGGTAACAACACATATACAGTAGGATTGGTTTGACAACAACTTGAATTCATGGAGGAACAGCAGCAACGATAATAACGGAACAAAGCTTGTTCTTCCAACACTTTAAAGACAATGGACATGTCATGCAAATAGGCTTATGCCCAGTTAGGTGTTTGATGATATGAATTCATTATATACACTTAAACCAAATTAAAATGCTATTGAGTATATATACATATATGGGTATAAAATAAATGAAAGGTACACAGAAATTGATCCCTTTTCTGCAAACCTGTATTTTCTTAAGTCAACACACTGAGATCAATAGCCCAAAGGAGCTGTAGAGCCCTTAAGAAAGAAATCTATTGTCAGGTCTATGTTTCTATAGGTGAAGAGCATACATTTGTCCACATGAAAAGCATTACCTATTGCACCTTCATCATCATAATGATAACAATAATATAAATGTGATCTCTTAAAATGATTCGATATGTAGCCCTCTTTATTTTCAAAGGTCAAGGTGGCAAACTCAGAATGCTTCTTATAGAATCATACAGTTAGAAGGGACCTCCAGGGTCATCTAGTCAAACCCCCTGCACAATGCAGGGAATTCACAAATACCTCCCCCCACCCCTGGTGACTCCTGTTTCATGCCCAGAAGATCACAAAAAATCTCCAGGATCTCTTGCCAAACTGAGAAAAATTACTTCCTGACTCCAAAGTGGTGATCAGCATTTCCCTGGCCATGAGAACTAAGCAACTCTTCCTGCCCTTCTTCTCATGATCAGCATTGTTGTCAGATGGCCATCTAGCCTCTGTGTAGAAATCTCCAAAGAAGGAGAGCCCACCACCTCCTGAGGAAGCCTGTTCCACTGAGGAACCGCTCTGTCAGGAAGTTCTTCCTAATGTTTAGTTGAAAACTCTTCTGCTTTAATTTCAACCTGTTAGTTCTGGTGTGACTTTCTGGGGCAACAGAAAACAATTCTGCACCATCCTCTATATGACAGCCCTTAAAGTATTTGAAGATGGTGATCATATCACCTCTCTGTTGTCTCCTCTCCAGGCTAAACGTACTCAGCTTCCTCAATCTTTCCTCATAGGACTTGGTTTCCAGACCCCTCACCAGCTTTGTTACCCTCCCCAGAATATGTTCCAGCTTGTCTATATCCTTCCTAAATTGTGGTGCCCAAAACTGAACACAATTCTCTAGGTGAGATTGTACCAGAGCAGAATAAAGTGATACCATCACTTCATGAGATCTGAACACTATACTTCTGTTGATACAGCCCACAATCACATTTGCCTTTTTAGCTACCACATCACACTGGTGACTCATATTCAATGTATGGTCCACTAAGCCCCCAGATGTTTTTCACACATACTATTGCCAAGACAAGTCTCCCCCATCCTGTAATTATGCACAGGGCTTTTTTTAAAAAAAGAAAAAGCCTAGCAGGAACTCATTTGCATATTAAGCCACACTTCCTCATGTCACCATTGTTTTTCACAGGACTTATCTTGTAGAAAAAGCTCAGCAGGAACTCATTTGCATATTAGGCCACACCCTCTGACACCAAGCTAACCAGAACTGTTCCTGTACATTCCTGCTCAAAAAAAGCCCTGATGGTGCATTTGATTTCTCCTAGCTAAATGCAGAACTTTATATTTATCCCTGTTAAAATTCATTTTGTTTTCTTTTAGCCCAGTTTTCCAGCCTGTTAAGATCATCCAGTATCGTGACTCTGTCTTCTACCATATTTGCTACTCCCTCCCAATTTAGTATCATTTGCAAATTTAATAAGCATTCCCTCTATTCATCGAAATCATTTATAAATACGTTGAATAAAATAGGTGCCAGATCCCATTCATATCTGCTATCCCTTCCTATTCCCAGTCATTTAAAGATGTATAGCACTTTTGGAGTGGACCAGAATTTGACAGGAATCCCATTTTGATTTCGATTTCCTTCAATGGGTTTAGACTGGAGTAACTTTATATAGGATTGTACTAATAGGCTTTCACTCTCATTTTACTGAATTGACATGGTAGCTGCTGAAAAATTATTCATTTCTTGTTGAGTCTTATGTTTGAGATTCTGAATTATGTGGGATGCCATAGAATATACGTTCCTTCCTTCTCATACCAGCACCAGCTTCTCAGGTGCCAGTTTGGTGTAGTGGTGAAGTGCATGAACTCTAATCTTGGAGAACTTGGTTTGATTCCATACTCCTCCACGTGCAGCTGCTGGTACGACCTTGGGTGAGTCATAATTCTGTCAGAGCTGTTCTCTCAAGAGCGTATGTTGTGTGTGTTGTATGTGTTGTGTGAGTGTATGTTGTGGGGAGGGGAAGGGAAAGGAGATTGTCAGCTGCTCTGAGACTCTGTGAAGGGTGGGGTATAAAGCCAATCTCCTCCTCTTCCTCCTTCTCCATCATTGTCTGGCAGTGGCATGGGAAAGACCATTCAGAAAATAATTCTGGGTTTCAAGTTCAATTACCAATTTAACTCCATGTCTACTACTTGGGGATGAAGCAGAAAAAAATGCAGAACAAACTGTAATTCTATATTTCCTCTTGAGCACTGAGATATTACAATGTTTAAAATGTGGTTTGTTACAATTTGAATTATAAACTGAGAATGTGTAAAGGGGCAGGAGGAAAAATGCACAACAGAATGTAGTATCTGAAGTGTGACTTTTCAAATATTGTGTCTCTTCAGGATATTACTGAGGTCACATGTGAAAATATCATAGAAAAGCAGTTTTTCAATAATAAAACTTCAATAACGAGCATCAATATTGAGTCTAAATATAACCATCTTAGATGGTTAGGCCTTAGATTCAGCAGGAGCTCACAGGAGCACAGCTCGTGAACCTTTCTGAGGGTTCCCCCTCTTCTTCCCCATCTATCCTGTCCATTGAATAGTAGGTGCAGCTGCATAACAATCCCTGGAATAGGAGAGCAGGCAGTGCCATCCATCCATCAGGGGCTTTGCCACATCCCCACCAGCACTCATTAACCCCTGGAGCAGCCCACACCACCCTTTCTCCACTTCTTATGTTATTTTGGGCAGCAGGTGGCTTGCCAGCCTTTTAACTGGGGTGGGGGGGTGGCCCAGTAGAGCCCCAGGTGAGCAAGGCCCAAGCAGGCCTCACTTGCCTGGGGCTCTCCTTTCTTGCAGGTTGCTTTTGGCTGGACGGGGCAGCATATGCTAATGAATTATGCTAATGAGCTCTGCCACATATATATATATATATATATATATATATATATATATATATATTACAAAACAACCCCTACACATCAATAGGGCATCAACATTTTGCTTCAGAAAATGGAGGGGTGCACAAATGGACAACCTGCTACCTCTGCTTGGCCTCTGTGTTTCAGTGGCAGCAGCCCTACTACTCATCTGATGGCAGCATAGTATTAGCTGTTCACCAGAGGTAGCCAAGTAGAAATTTTTATGCTCTTTGCTTTGAGCCCCTCCCCCCCACTGCTGCACAACATTCTGGATGGTTAGCTGTATTAATAGTTATTCCCTCTTAATAGCTCACACCAGCTAGTTCAGTCCAGATAGCAATGATGTTGGAGACCGGGAAGGGGGGGGGGGCAATGAGAGAAGCATTGTTGTGGTCTTTGTATCTTAACAACCTCCAGAGGCCATGTGGCAAGGTCCTGAAGGCTATGCTGACTCACAGAGAGGGACACTAGTTTTGAGCAGTTCATGGTTTGTGAAGCGATGTTTGTGAATTGAAGAACCAGCACGAACTTTCACAAATTTTGATGCGGTTCATGGCAGTTAATGAAGAGCAGAAAGCAGGCATTTACACCTCTGCTTTCTGCTCTTCATTAAAAACAGTGAGCAGTGGGGAGCTCCCTGCTCCTCAGGTACTTGGTTCCATTTTTTGTTCCCTGTTAAAAGTCATGTGGAGAAGAAAGCTGAGCTATTTGATTTAAATGGCCCCCTGCTTTCTGTTCTCCGTGGCTTTTCATAAGGAGCAGAAAGCAGACACGGCTCCAAGCTATTTTGTTTAACTGTATTTTGTTATTTTGCTTGGAGCCATTTAAACCAAAGATTGCTTCACAAACCGGCCAAAATTCATGATTTACTTTAGTTTGTCAGCTGGTTTGTGTCTATCCTTACCTGTGAGTCAGCATGGCCTTCAGAACCCTGGAAGTTCTTAAGACACAAGAATCACAACAATGCTTCACTCACTGGCCCCTTGGCCTTCAGCTTCACCATCATCTGGATTGAACTTGCTGGTGTGAGCTGTTAAAAGGGAACAACTACCAATCTATCTAGCCATCCAGAATGCTCTGCAGCAGCGAAAAAAGCTCTCCAGCTTTAAACGGCTCACAAACCAATACGAATTGGGTTTGTTCATGAATAAACCTATTTGCATGGGTTTATGGTTCCATTTGTGGTTCAGCCATAAACCATGAACTGAACTGCAAAAATATGGTTCATGCTTATCTCTTCACAGGCCTTCCAACATGGGAGTATGTCTGTTCTAAGAAGGCCTACTCTGCAAACTTAAATAGTATGTTTGGTGAAGAACAAAAAGCAATCACAACACTAGTCTACAGCTCGAAAATGGGGTCAACAGAATAAGACTCAAGTGCAGATCTGAGCTCTGCACAGGCAGGCTATAAAACTAATAAATACATAAATAAATAGTTCAGACTTCAAGAGTAATGCATCTACCAAACTGCCCATCTACTCAGAGAAGACATCTATACATAGTAGATATGAATGAGAAAAACATACCACTCTCTAGAGTTTGTGTCCCTGAGACAACTGGAATGCATTAGTCTAACAGCATGTGGCAGTATGTATTGTCCTGCTTTATATGGTTTTGCCTAGCATTACCTCCTCTAAACCATATCCACCCAGTTTTATGTAGATAAACCACTGTACTCAAATAAAGGTAAAGGTAGTACCCTGAGCAAGTACCAGTTGTTTCCGATTCTGGGGTGACATTACATCACAACATTTTAATGGCAGACTTTTAATGGGGTGGTTCGCCATCGCCTTCCCCAGTCATCTATACTTTATCCCAGCAAGCTGGGTACTCATTTTACTGACCTCAGAAGGATGGAAGACTGAGTCAACCTTGAGCCAGCTACCTGAACTCAGCTTCTGCCAGAATTGAACTCATGTTGTGAGCAGACCTTGGACTGCAGTACTGCAGCTTACCACTCTGGACCACAGGGCTCATGTGCTCAAATAACTAACCCTTTGTTTTCCAGCAAGAATTCCAAAAGACTGATTTCACTGCTGGGGAAGAGTTATAGCTTAGTGATAAGGAATCTGCTTTGCATGCAGAAAGCCCCAGGTTCATTCTCTGGTTTGATATCTTGAAGTCCATGTTTCATATTAGTTCCAGGGTTTGAGGGAGTTCAGGTGGCATGGTATAGCCCAGTTAAATAGGATATTGGAAGCTAAACAGGGTTGATTCTTGGATCAAACACCACCAAAGAAGACTCTGTTGAGTGACGCATGGACAAATCACTTCTGCTTCTCACTTGCCTTGAAAGTTCTTTGTTGGGGCCACCATAAGTCAGTTGTGTCTTGTCCTGCTTTTACTTATGGCTCTGGGTAAGTGGGGAAAGCAACTGCTACGAAGGACTTCGGGTCTTTTCTTTGTTCTGAATAAAGTTATTCTTGGTTTAATCAATATAACCCTTAGCATATTAGTAAGTGATAGCAGCACCCAACACCTGGCATTTCCACTTACAAAGATGAGAGGGTAACTGATGTGAAAAGACTTCTGCCTAAGACCACGGAGAGCCACTGCTAGTCAGAATAGATATTCCGACCTTGAGTTACTTAATGTCTGACTCAGCACAGGGAAGCTTCTTGTATTTACATTAGCATGAGACTGAAACAGTTTATTGGTCTTCAGCGCTGGCACAAATAAAACAAAGACAGTACACCACATCAATGTAATGCCACGTGTTCCCCTTTATGTTGATTCTTGGTCAGCTGGATTCTTTGCAGTAATGCAAAAGTGCTGATTTGGGAGTATGTTCTTATGTCTGCTAAGCAGCTAGATGCCCCCTAACTCGTTATGACTGATTTGTGTGTGGCCCTGGGTTTCTTTCTTCCTTTTCTCCTTACAGTAACTATCAGTGTGAAGCGTTACAAGCAGTTAAAAATCACTTTGGTTGTTTAATACTGGGGGCTGCTGTAGGAAATACAATGAAGGCCCTGATACTGGTGCATAGATCTGCTGTGTGCATGAGTGTTTATCAACGTTTGCACATGCACTGTGGTGTGAACATTAGGGGTCTGAGACGTACACTGAGCTCTTTGTCTGACAGCCCAATTCTCAAGTTCAGTGGAAGAGAATTTGTTGATATGGAAAAGAGTGGGGTAGCCCTTGCTTTCTCTTCACACACAGTGAAGATCTGCTGAGCTTTGGATTGTAGCCACTATGTGTAAACTGCATAAAGTCAGAAAAGCAATCGAGTAATTCACAGATACTCTTTGGATCTTAGGCTAGACAAAGTAGCAAAATTAAAGCACTAGAGCCACCTTCTGACTGCAGTGATACTGCTTCATTCTGAAAAGACACTAAGTTAAGAAGTTTAGGGGCAGGGTAAATACAGTGTCCCATTCAGTCCTCCCCCTCTGGCTTTCTTTTGCTGGTTTAACTTATTTTTGCTTTTATTGTCTTTGTGGTTCATCTCTAGATTATTTAAATAAGCATCTTTAAGAGTTCAAAGTATATGGGCTTCAAAGTATATGGGCAATATGGGTTTGAATGAGTGTCTAGGTGTAATTTTCTTTTTCTGAAAAATAGGTAGAGCTTGTGCATTATTTAGAATTTTTAAGCACCTGTCCAAAGTTGTATGCGATTTTGAAACTATGCCCAAAGAGATGATTGTTTGTGTGTATCATTTGAATTTGTGATCAGTCATGTTACTCATGTTCTTTATTTGTAATGACTAAAATTACTTTAAATCTGCTCTTCCAAGTTGGAAATCAATATGATTACAGACTGTTAAAGCAGAATGCAGAAGCGGAGCATGCATTTGCATACTTGTGTACGGGATGGATGTTTTCTTATGCACTTACAGGACAAAATCAAGGGGAAAAAATTATGCTGGAAGCCTCTTTCCATGCACAGGTTGCCTTTGTAGAATCATAGTGATTGGCTGCAATCCAACACATTGCTAAAATGGTTTCATTTGGACATACCCAATGAATAATGGCTACTATGTGGAAACAGATTTAGCTCATTTCAATTAAACATGCTTACAAGATTTCTCTTAGTACAAGAGCTAGGTGTGCATGGAAAAAGACATATTATCAGGTCCTATGCATACAAAGCAGTGTTTCCAGCAATATGCACACTTCTCCTTCCCTAATTTGGTTATGAATGGACCATTGAACATATGAATGGTACAGTCATCTATGACAACACTGGTCACCTGTTGTTCTGGAGAATACAGGCTGGTTCCAGTTATCCGTTCTCTCCTTCCTACAAGACCTCTTTGAGTTTGAGATCCCTGTACAAGTCTATGCAGCCCATAGCTACACTCAAAGATGTCTAGATCAAGGTCATGTAGAAGATCATAACACAGCGGCCGAACTTCATATAACAATAAAAGGATCAGTAATTAGTTTACATTCATATCATGGTCATGTTGATCATGTTGGGTATTTGTGGTGAGTAAAATTAATGTAAATCCCCTCTTCTGAATTTGTAAAGTTTCCAGATGTGTTTAGAGGGTAGTTACAGACTACTTGTACTGATTCATCACTAGCAGTCATTCCACCCCTCGGCTTCTGCTTTCCTCGGAGCAACCAACCAATTCCCCACTAGTTGCTGAGTGGCCGCATTTTGACTTGCAGCTCCCTCCTATTTCCCTCACAGCTTCCAGATCTCCAAAAAACAAACCCAGTTGCTATGGAGGAAATTGGAGGGAGCCATGAGTCAAATGCAGCCACACAGTGACTAGTGGGGAATCAGTCACTTGCTCCAAGGAAAGCAGAAGCCCAGGGGCGGAGTGACTGCTAGTGAGGAACAAGCATTGCTGTATATACTGGAGTTGTAAAGAGAAGCATGTGAAACCGGATGCCCTCAAAAATATCCACAGCTTCAATGTTTTTTCATTTTTTATGCAAATATAATCCAGGTATATTCTGCCAGATAAATTTAGAAACCAAAGTGAATTATAGCACTCCTTGTTCCCTCCAAATATTGTAGTATTGTGTGGAATGAATTACCTTGAACCTAGGTGGCTTTATAGTGAGTATAATTTAGGGTGGGAGTCATTTTGTAATATTGTTATAGGATTCATAGTTTTATGGCACACTGGCATAGATAATACACCTGACAAAGATTAAAGTGGCTTGTGGGGAGGGAACACTGCTTTCACTTCACTTTTGAATATAGTTTATTCTACCAAGTTCACCATTTTCCTGTAATGTGAACAGGAAGTGTATCGATTTTTCAGTACTAATGTTTTTGAAGTTCCTAAATCCAATGTAATTTTTTTTTTGAAATATTTTACAGAGTCTGTATTTCAGAAGGGATAAAGGTATGACACTCCAATATATTGTTTTATTGTTTTAACGTTGTTTTTGTTTACTGTCTATTTTATGCTGTTAGCTGCCTTGAGTCTGTACAGAATGGGCGGGATATAAATATAACGTAAATAAATAAATGACATTTTAAGTGCTTCAGTGCTGTAGCTCAATGGGGAAGA